>NC_056735.1:299388292-299688866 GCF_019279795.1 Protopterus annectens
ATCAGAGTTCCTGTGTATCCTGTAAGATCAGAATCACTTTAACCGGAAATGTTCTTGTTTTCCTGGGCAGGTATATTTGTCAGTGTTTTCAAAGTCTGATTACTGAAGTCCTGGCACAGATACATACCTGAATATAAGGCAGCAAGGTAGTATGTACAAGCTGATATGCTATGCTTAGCAAACACAGTAGAATTGTCACTATGAGGCATGTAGGGCAGATTATTAAGTAATTACTTATTTTCTGTATTTAAAGTAATAATGCAATGGGGTGACATACCTGAGCAGTGGGTGTTTGTAAAAAGTAACACTAAAACATGGTGGTTAATGTGAAGACTTTATGAGATTTAACCATTTAGAAAAACATCTTTTTCATGTCTGCATTAATACTGTAAAATCTGTGTGACCTATGGATGAACAAATTATTTATTTATTTATTTGACATGTGTTGACCAGGATAATCCAACTGCACTTCCGCCCTTTTTCAGCAGAGGCCCAGGGAGAAAAGCTCCACAGTGCAATTAAGCTAATAAAAATTCACAGGATTGAAGCCAAATACAGTAAAATAGAATAACATTTATAAAATTCATACAATAAAAAGGTTAAGCAAATGACAATAAGTATACAGGAAAAGATTTCAACAAAGGAGACATGTCTACTGAGTAGCAAGTATTGAGGCAGGCGGTGACAAGAAAGTACCCAAAAAATGCAAAAGAATTGTCTTCAGCGGTCAGTTATATCATTCATAGCAGTTTGTAATACAAGTGTGTTTGCTGATTTAGTAGAAAAGGTAATAAAAGGTAGGATGCAAGTTGATTAGTACCAGAAACTAGGAGGTGAAGGAGCAAGGCGAGCAGTAGTAGTTTCTAACTGTAATACACAGAGGTTAGTTTAGACAGCATAATGGAAGGAACGGAAGGAGTAAGAAGGAAGGTAAGGAAAGAAGAAGATAATGGAGGAGAGAGGGGAGGGTTCAAGTCAGATGTTTGCAGTGATAGGTCCAGGTGGTGTATAAGTACATTTTGAGAGTTTTCTTAATTCATGAATGTAGGTAATATTTCTGAGGGTTGAGGGAAGCTTATTCCATGAAAGAACTGGAAAGTAGCTGCTGAGGCTTTGCCCAATGGATTTTTTAGGTTTGTGAATCTGCAAGAGACATTGGTCTGACCTTCTGAGAGAGCATGGGGGTTATAGAAGGAGACAAGGGAGGATATGGTAGGGCAGGAAGATGACTTGTGCAGGATAGAGTGGGCAATGAGAAGTTGCACAAACAAAAGTTGGTTAGAAAACTGTAGCCAGCTGAGTGTTTGGAAGGTGTGACAGAAATGTAGTCAGATTAGCTGCAAATCTAGTCACTTTGTTGTAGATGGTTTCCAGTTTGGAAAGTAGAGAGGACTGTAAGTTGGTTAAGCTTTGAGAGCTGTAAAAGAGGTTAGGGAGAAGATACACTTGGGCAAGTGTGATTCTGGAGCTGGATGTGGGAAACTGTTTGTTTCTATAAAGTAGGCCAAGTTTTTTGGTGGGTTTTCTTGATATAGTGATGTACATGGAGGTTGAATTTAAGTTGGTCATCTATGATTGCTCCAATGAGCTTAGTGTAGGGTTCAGCTGAGATAGTAGTGTTGTTAAGGGAAGAGATGGTGAATGAGGCCTTCATATGGTAGAGGGATTTGGGTAGGAAGAGAAGAAGTTTGGTCTTTTTTGGGTTTAGTGTGAGTCGGTTGTTAGTATGACATGTTTCAGTGAGGTTAATGGATATTTGTGTTAGGGTGAGCAGGTTTGAGGGGTTGTCAGCAAAGGTGATGATAGTGGAGTCATCAACATACTGAATGAGATAGGACTGAGGACAAGATGTGTGAGGTTGGTTAGCAAAGATGTTAAAAAGAAGGGGGCCTAGAACCGGGCCTTATAGGATGCCTATTTTGAAGGGCAGAGAGGGAGATAGAGCAGAGAGCCATTTGACAGATTGCTGTCAGTGAGGTAACTGGAAAACTAGGAGATTGTTGCTGAGGAGAGGTTGAGTTGAGAGAGTTTGGAGAGGAGGATGGAGTGGGAGACAGTGTGAAAGGCTTTGGATCCAAGAAGAGGCCTTCCTCAGAACAGGAAATCACTCACAAAAACTCTTATTTAAATACCCTTCAATAGTTAACTAACCATTATCACATGATGTTATTACAATTGTCAATTAAAAAATGCAAATTGAAAATTTACCTAAGTAAAACAGCAGAATAATAAAAAACAAACAGTAAAATTCTTACATTTTTTTTCTGTTCTGATTTTTAGTTAAAACAACCTTGTAATTAATGTTGCTGTTGAGTGCTGGTTTTCTGTAAGCATGAAACACAATCTGCCATGTAAGTTCTCTGTATTCTAATTTATTTTATCTGTTCCATTGAAATCAAAAGGATCAGTAATACCAAAAAAGAATTTCTTAAAGGAACAGCATTCTATAGAATATTTAGCTAAAGCATTTCCTATTCCTGTCTTTGATGCATGAGGTAGGGAAGAATAATAGTGGCTGGGGACTTAAATTTACCAGAAACAGACTGGAATTATATTGATTCAACAACATTAGTAAGGAAATTATTTACAATATATATTCAGAAACAACAATTGCTTCAGATTGTAAAAAGCCCTACAAGGAAACAAAACATACTAGACACTGTTATGTTCCTAAACAAATTATTGTTACTTTGGATCAAGTTTTACCACCATTGATAATTTATAAACGTTAATTTATTGCTAGATAATTCTTCTAAACTGAAATCTAAACTTATGCACAGAAGAATAATAACAGATTATAAGAAGACAAATTTGTCAGTATGTAAAATTAATTGGAGTGATGCAGTCAGAGGAAAAACTGCCAAATGAATGTGGAACGTTTGAAAGAAATTTAACATCAGGATCTAGGCACAGAGCTTCAGGAGGAAATATTTCCATAAGAACAAGATACTTGATTAAGGTGAGGGAGAAAAAATATGAGAAATGGAAAAGAAGTTGAGCTATGATTTTGGACTATGAAATATACAAGCTGGACAGATACATTAAACATAGTATGAGACAAGATCAAGAAAATTTTGAAGAAAATTTATATAAAGATATTGAGCATAATAGCAAACAATTTTGTACCTACATAAGATGGGGTAGAAATAAAAATAAAATGATGAACTGTGTGTAGATTCTAAATTTTATTCTCAGAACACATTAAATATATACTTACAAAATATTATGTTAAGCAGTTTAGCTCCACAAAGGGTAGTGATAAATTGTCCTAGTGGCATCCAGATAACCTAGATACTAAAATAAGATTTGATTATATTAAAAAGGAACTACACAAACTTGATCCAAACAAAGCACATGAAGGAAATGGAATTAGTAATAATGACCTGAGAACATTATATCTGTTATTTTATTGTTCATATATGGGGAGATTCCTCAAGATTGGAGACATGCACTTGTTAAACCTGTATTTAAAGTAAAGGGGCATAGGAGAAATTCAGAGTCACACAGAGGCATAAGTTTACTTTCATGTTGTGGAGAAATAATGGAGGTTATATTAGATAAATTATTGTCAGAATTGGAAAGGTTGGGAATTGAAACCATATATCAGCATGCATATGTTAAAAAAATAGATCTATTACTATCTGTAACATGATGGTCTATAGCAGTATAATAACAGGTATGAAAAATTGTGCTGTGATGTAATTTATATAGATATAACTTCAGTATTTGATAGGGTCATACACGAAACACTGATCAATAAATTAGAACAGCTATATATTGATGTACTATTTTCAAGATGGAGAGCTGCATGGCTTACAAATAGGACATGGCAAATGTCATTTGGCAATTAGACAGGTGAAATGCAAGGTTATAGTCGCAGTGTCCTAGAGGGCTCTATCTTAAGCCCACATTTGTTTAGATTGTATCTTTCAGATTATCTTTTTCATCTGAGGTGTTCTGCAGTCTATATGCAGATGACATAGAAAAAGACTAAATGTATTACATGTGTTACAGACTGTAAAAACTTGGTTAAATTGACCATTTGGCCACAGCAGAATAATGTGATGATAAATGCATCAAAAGCTAAGCATATGACATTTGGGAGACATAAACTGAAAGCTGAATATTTAATACAGAACACTGGGATTGAAACTGCAGTACTGTGGAAATATGCAAAGAGCATCTGTGGATGTGAAAATGTAAGTTATTCTGAAAGGCTAAACTATCTGAACTTGTACAGTGTCTCATATAGATACTTAAGAGGAAATTTTATCTTATTCAGACATGTAGGGCATTTAGAGACAACTACCTCTGGGAATGTTTGGGGTTATCAGAAAGTAGCAGAAAATCATCAGACAGCCTATGTAGAAGATTCTATAGAAATGAGAAGTGTACTAATTGGTTCTTGGACACAGTAGCTGATGCATGGAACAGACTACCAAATTACATTAAAGCAAGTACTAGTTTAGATATTTTTAAGAACAGCCCAGACACTTATTATGGGAAGAACTGTTTTGGTATATTGGTAGGCCAGAACGGCATTATCTATGTGTGAAATATTTGTGTGTGTATATATATATATATATATATATATATATATATATATATATATATATATGTATCTGCAGTACTCTTGCCATTACAAACATTTGCCTGCCAAAGTCCCAGTCCCTTTATCTTTATGTATGAACACGTCGCCATGATAATAAACATCTTTCTGTTCAAGTGCCTGCTCACCTGCAGAGAGCAATCTACTCTTCCATGGCTGAGAACCATGACATCTTATTTAATGGTGCTGATTTTCATCACAATCACTTCATCATCAATAATAAACCACTCCAGTACACAATTGGAATTTTGTCATATAAAGCCAAGAGGGTAGCATCATCTGCAGATAACAAAGCTGGAACCCTCAGGTCCTCTTACTGGATACTCTGCAAACCTTGGTTTTGCCTTGTTATTCTGCCCAGGAATATCATGAGCAGTACAGGAGATTGTACACTCCACTAGTGGATGCCACCACTGATAGACTCAACATGACACTCAATATAACTACAACTCTAACTCTGCAAGTAAAGGTAATAAATGGAGTACTGGGTAAGTGTCACCTTGAATGTATTCAACCTAACACCAGTAAAGTAGATACAGCTCTTACTTTACAATTGCAAGTAATTAATGGTACATAGAAGTGGACCTAGTACTCTATACTTCACACAAGACATCCCAGGATATGTTATCACGTGCTTTCTCTATGTCAGTAAGCATTTGTAGTCCATAACAGCAAACTCTCCTGACTCACACAACATCATTGCAATGAGGAGGAGTTCATCCAGTTTTACAGACAGGACAGAAATGAATCAAACTTTCAGTTTAGTACTCTGGTATAAGCTTTCTCGGGGAAGCTGATGACTGTGGTCATGCCTTTTATGAAAATAGGGACTACCATGCTGTTTTGCCACTTTATTAGAACTTGCCATATACTCACCTTTGTAAAGTACATTAACCTCAGCACCCTAGAAATAATCTAGTGCCTTCATCATTTCCAGCCAGATCTTGTTCACTTGCACAGCTTTCTGCTCCAGAACTATTTAACTGCTGCAATGAACCCTTTCACAAAAGTGGACTACTTAATTCTAGCACTGCTTCTTGAAAGGAGCATGTATCCACCAGATTGTGGAGTTCTTCGAAGTGTTTCTTTATCCTCCTCAGAATTCCCCATTTCAAGGTAAACATTTCTCTCTCTCCTCTTGCTTAAAAACAGTGTGCAGTGTCCAGTCATCCCACCTCTGGAGTCCCTATATGACTTAGAAAAGCCTGTGAGAGTCCATTAGAATGTCTGTCTCCATAGCGTCTGCAAGCTTATCCTACACATGGGCCTTTTCTTCTGCAAATACTGAATTTCTGACTGGTTAGAACCTGCAGGACAAAAACAGAGATACCTTATCTGATATTATTGCATGGAATACAAGTGTGTTTTTTTTTCTTTAACTTGATTCCTTGCTTTCCCACTGTTGTCCACCAGAAAGTCTTATATTTGGTTCTTTGGCAAGCACTGATCAGCCTTTGGACATAGGTTCTTGCTATTGTCTTAACTAAAATGGTTCATTTGAGCTCTATGTCCCATGTTCCTCTTATATGGGAGAATCTCTTCTAGAGATGGGAGCTGAATTCCTCCTTCAGAGAAACATTTGTTAGAAAGGGATAGGTTTTAGACAGGCAAGCTCTAGTGATCAAAGGGGGCCTAGTCAGCTATAAATTCACACACACTGCATAGAGGACAAGCCAGAGCATATCTAAACAATCTATCTTGGTTTGTGATTTATTGATCTTTACTGTTAAAAAGAAGTGTAACTGTGAGTGATAGTGAGCAGAAGCTACTGCACACATTCATGTGCGATGTAAAGGAATTAGAACTTTTGTCTGACTTTCAGAACTTGTAGGTTAGAACAACTTTACTGTACTTAAGAATTTAATTGTACAATGCTTGAGAGATTTTTCTAATAGAATTTATGTTCTCTTTAAATTCTCTAGTTATTGATTTTGATTATTCTTTTCTTATTTTTATTCGTTTGAAGCTGAATATAGATTCCTTAAATGAGTATGCCATTAATGATTTGCTAAACATAAATATCTTGTACAGTGTAATAAATGCTGTACATATTTAAAGGTAACAATGTCCTCCCCATGGTCGAGTGGCCTCCGAAAGACATGCGTGAATGGGCGTGCCTCCGCTGAAGGTTGGGCATTGGGCTGGCAACTCGGCACCATAAAAAAAATCTACTGCCAATCATTAGCGGACCGGAGTTCCGCTGTGGCGACCCCTAACCGGGAAAAGCCGAAAAGACAAATAACAACAACAACCTGATAACACTGGTGGTCTGTGTTTCTCATGTAAAAAGTTGGATGATTTGCTTACCATTATTAGAAGTAAAGCTAGACTTACTGATGATGATTACACATGTGCAATTGGCATGGCTTGGAGAACTTTTGTTACATATATTAATGAATGCACTGGTAAGATAAATAATGTTAAGCAAAGAGCAAATGGAACACATTTAGGAAATTATTTATCTATTGTCTGCAAAGATCATTCAACACCTATGAAATAAGACAATGCCCCTGACAACTTTGGATTTCTGGATGCAAGTATTCAGTAATCTGAGGATTCAATGTTTAGCACAAAAAAAAAAAAAGAAAGGAAGAAGTTCACAAAAAACAAGGAAGAAAAAAAAGCTGATAAATGTCTGTAAAATAAAGAATACCTACTATACAGGAAACTGTTTTTTGCGTAATACACAGATTGTGAGGATATTCAATATTGTTATCTGTGCTAGCATGACTGGCTGAAGTTTTGTAAATAATTTTAAATTACCCTATTTTACATATGCCAGCATGACTAGCTATAATTTTGTAAATAAGTTTGTCTTTTGATTATCACTCTGATTTATTCAGGATGTTTGAATTTCAAATGGTGTTCTTCTGGCTGATCAAATGTATAGTTTCCTTGTGGGGAGACTTCTGAATGCATGTTATGCCAGTGTCAGCTGACCTAGATATGATGTCATTGTGTGCCAGGTCTGGAAGAATAGAATCTTCACTGCAGCTGTTTGTTTACTTTTCAAAGTCTGATATGAGAGTAGATTTCTCATGACAGTTTCCTGTTACTTCTGAAAAAGATCTGCTATAAAAAGTAGGTTCTGAGTCACTTGTTCAGCTATTGCTCAGTAGTTGTTTTCTAAAGCTGTTCAGTAGTAGTAGTCCAGTTGTTTCCAGAGTAGTAGTTCCAGTCGCTGAGGCCAGACAACAGCCTGGAGTGTAGACATATTTCCTCATCTTGCCTTACAGAAGTAAGAGTATAGTCTTGCCTTGCTGAGTTATTTAGATTAGACTGGGCAGTTAAACTTCAGATAGTCAGGGATCTGCAGCTAGTTAGAAGTTTTCTAAAATCAATGTGAGATCTATCCTACAGTGTTATTTTCATATTTCCTGTGTGTGAAACTCTGTTGTTTATTAGAATCAGTTATTCAATATTTACATGTTTTAAATACTTTTATTTATTATTAAATGTTTTACTACCTCTCATTGTTGCTGGTTATTTAGTTAATATTTTTAATAACTTGAGAGTGTTTATGCTTATTGTGATAACACCAGGGCTACTCTGTAAAGTCTTACTGCTTGGGATACATACTACCATTTCTTTCAGTATCTGTTTTACCAAATATAATTGAACACCCCTGTTGAAGGGTATTGTGGTATTTGACTAGTGTCAGCTATTACCTTGTAATTTTGGCAAAGAAAAATAGCAGATAAGTGTATGTCAGTCTTTCCCAAGAGTGTGTATGTGTGACTATCAGACATTTAAGAGTGAGTGTGTCAGATACTTAGAACTGGGACACAGTGCTCTGCAGTGGTTAGAGTGGAGACTCATTTGGGGACATGGAATGAAGCATTTAGTCCAGTCCCTGGTTTGGAACCTGTTCCCGGTGTACTCTTAGGAGAAATTGTGTATTTCTATCCATGCTTTTAGTGACATACCCTTACTGGAGACAGTGGTGAGGATTGAGACTTCTTAGTTATTGCCCTGGGGTGAAGAGGACTCGTCACACACAGATTACAGGGAATGCTAACATTTTTCTATCAGAAAGCCTTCAATCTACAGAAAAGGCATAATTTTTCCAAGAGAGATGGTAAAAAAAAAGGCAAGGGGCAGATGAAATGGAAGAAATCAAAATTGAACGTGGAAGGATTTTAGAGCATTACTATAAGGAAAAAGAAGAGAAAGACAGATGTTGACTACATGGCTCAAGTTGTGTATGCTCAAAGCCAGTTGGATGAGAACTGTATACTTGCAAATTTAATATGCAATGAAAGCAGTGGGATTAACAAGACTAATGGTGGTGAAGATCATTCCTTTGTAACAATTGATAGAGCAGATATTACTGTATTAGAAGGTGAACATTCTTCAGATCTGGTCAGAAAATATATTCTTGTAATTGGAGATTCTTTTAATAGAGGAACTGATACTTACATTTGCATAGAAGATGATGAACATTGAATAGTGATATGTTAGCCATTTGCAAAAATAGAAGATGTGAAATAAGCCTCAGAATGCCTTAATGTAAGGACATATGGATTTGTTTTTATTCCTGACTGTACAACTGATCTTATGTACAAGTACTCTCTGACTGTTAGTAGGGAACTTACAGCCCTCTTAGATAGTATGGCTTGTACTGGTGTTAGGGTGTATTTCTCAAAAATCATATATAGAAAGGATTGTTAGGTCAGCGTGAATGAAATAAATGTTTGTGTAAATACCTTCATGGAAAAAATGTCCTGTTTTAAAAAATTGAAAGTGTAGAACATCCAAACCTAATTTTCGACAAACGCATGTTCAGACAGGATGACATGCATTTGCCAAGATCAGGGAAGAGAATTTTTTCAGAATATATTTTGCAATATTTGACAAACACTAGGCAGGATTTTTGCCAGGTTAAAAATTTAACAGTTCGCACATAGCAACGTTTGGTGCATCTCTGATGGTTGTTAATGCTAGGAGCATTAATATTAAAGTTTTTTTATTTGGAAATTTGCTGTGTTTCCAGATGATTTGTGTTTTTATTGTTTGTGAAACATCATTAAAGATCTTCCTCATCATCTTCTTCTTTCGGCTTTTCCCAGATAGGGGTCACCACAGTTGATCACCTGTCTGCTCATGATTGGCAGTGGAGTTTTACGGTGTCAAGTTGCCAGCCCGGTGCCCAACCTTCCACAGAAGGCACACACACACACACACACACACACACACACACACACACACACACACACACACACACACACACACTCACGCCTAGGGCCAATTTAGAGTGTCCACTCCACCTACAGCATGTCTTTGGGATGTGGGAGGAAACCGGAGCACCCAGAGGAAACCCATGCGACCACAGGGAGGACATGCAGACTCCGCACAGAATGCACCCTAGCCATGGATCGAACCAGAGAACTTCTTGCTGTGAGGTGTCAACGCTAACTGCTGCATTACCATGGCCGCCCGTGAAACATCATTAAAGATCAATGACTGGAAACCAGTTCTGTCAGGGTAAAAATGTTTTTACTCTAACAGACATTCTATTTTTTCTTATTGAATTTTATTAAATTCCATTTCATATACATCAACAAAAACAGAACATAACACAAGAAGATGCAGATTAACATGAGTGTTCATAAAGAAGATAACATACAAAACCAATTCTTATCTGCAATATGTACAAAGTGCTGCTTTGGGTGAATCCCTAGACAAAATAATTGAATTATATTTAAAAAAATAATAATTCAAATAGAAAATTCACTAAAGCTAGACAATACTGTATATGATTACAATTACATATTTTTAGGTAAGAGAAGATAAACATAAATGCATTGTTCTGAGCCACACACCAAAAAGGCAAAGTGAGAGGAGAAGGAAAAGTTCCTAGAACACATAATAGGAATGGTTCTTAGGTAACAGACATTCTAACAAAAAAAAAAAAAATCAGGTGGAGGTGTTATGGTAGGAATTAAAGCTAGACCTGTGATTATTACATGTTCAGTGATAACAACAATGCTGTAGATTGTGTACTGTAACAATAAAGGTAACCTGGAACATATAACAATTGGAGTGTATAGACCAACAAAATGAAGGGTTGATGACCTAGAGGAATTCATACATTTCTTGCATGAAACACAGGAGGGAAAATTAATATTAGCTGGGGACTTAGATTTACCATAAACAGATTGGAATAATATTGATTCAACAGCATTAGTAAGGAAATTATTCACAATGTATGTTCAGGAACAACAGTTGCTTTGGATTGTAAAAAATCTACCAGGGAACTGAACATACTATACATTCTTTGTATTCCTAAATAAGTTACTGTTACTTCATGTCAAGTTTTCCCACCATTGATGTGCAGTTATCATGGGGTTATAAAATTTGTTGCTAAATAATTCTAAACCAATGCACAGAAGATTAATTAAGCTTATATGGAAGCAAAACAGATACTATGTAAAACTAACTGGAGTGATGCATTCAGTTGAAAAACTGCAGGTGGAATGTGGAAAGTTTTGAAAGAGAAATTGTTTGAGTACAAAAAGTAAAAAAAATGTCTAGCATCAGGATCTAGGCTTACAATGTCAGGGGGATATATATTTCCATAAGAACAAGATACCCGATTAATTTGAGAGACAAAAATATAAGAAATGGAAGAGAGGTTAAACTAACTACAACTTTGAAAAATGAAATAAACAAGCTGGACAAACAAATTAAGCATAGTATGAGACAAGATCAAGAAAATTTTGAAGAAAATTTATATAACGATATTGAGTATAATAGAAAACATTTTTTATAGATTCATAAGGTGTGAAAGGAGTAAAGACATGCAAATTGATTAACTGTGTGTAGATTCAAAAATGTATTCTCAGACACAACAAGTTATACATATAATTACAAAATCTTATGCAAAACAGTTTGGCTCCACAAAGGGGGTGATAAGTTGTCATAGAGACATCCAGGTAACCTCAGATACTGGAATCAAATTAGCTTATATTGAAAAAGAACTACACAAACTGGATCCAAACAAAGCACAGAGAGGAAATGGAATTAGTAATAATGACCTGAGAACACTTCAGCAAGAACTTACAGTACCATCATATTTATTGTTTACTAGTCTTATAAATATGGGGATATTCCTCAAGATTGGAGACATGCACTTATTAAACCTGTCTTTAAAGGAAAGAAGAGTAACACAAATCTAGACCTTTAAGTCTACCTTCATGTTGTAACACAAATCTAGACCCTTAAGTCTACCTTCATGTTGTGGAAAAATAGTGGAGAAGGTAATATTGGATAAATTATTGTGAGAATTTGTTGGGACTTGAACCATATATCAGCATGCATATGTTGAAAATAGATCTATTACCACCTGTAACTTAATGTTCTATATCAATGTAATAGCAGCTATGAATGAAACATTGTGCTGTGATGTAATTTATATTTATTTAACTTCAGCATTTGACAAAGTCATACATAAAACACTGATCAATGAATTAGAACAACTAGGTATCAATGTACTCTTGATAAGATTGACAGCTGCATGGCTTACAAATAGGACATGGCAAGTATCATACAGCAGCTGGACAGGTGAAATTATTGGTTACAGTCAGGGTGCCCCATAGGGCTCTGTCCTAGGCCCTTACTTGTTTAGATTGTGTCTTTCAGACCTAAGTTTTTCATCTGTGGTGTTCAACAGTCTATATGCAGATTGTATGAAATTGGGTAAACTGATTACATGTGTTACATATAGGGCATGTCTGCAAAATAACTTGTACATTTGGACACAGGAGAATAATATGCTGATAAATACATTAAAAACTAAGCATAAGAGATTTGGATAACATAAATTGAAAGTTGGATTTTAAATACAGTATACAGTGACTGAAACTGTAGATTCATTTAAGGACCTGGGTATATGGATAAATCCAGCACTGAGTTTTTATAATAATATCAACAAATTGGTTAATGATAGTTATGGGAACTATAGGTTGTATAAAAAGGTTTATAAAGTCTAGCAAATCAGAAATGATGACGTCATTGCTTGTTAGTTACATTAGACCCAAACCCTGAGTATGGAATAACAATGTGGAAACCTTATAAGAAAACAAGCATGAGTAAATTGGAAGGAGTACTGTGCAAATATACCAAGGGCATCCATGGATGTGAAAATTTAAGTTATTATGAAAGACTAAAATATCTGAACTTGTACAGTGTCTCTTACAGATATCTAAGAGGAGATCCTATTCAGGTGTAAAGGGCATTTAGAGACAGCTATTTCTGGGAAAGTTTGGGGTTTTCAAAAAGTACTGGAAAATCATCAGACAACCTATGTAGAAGATTCTATAGAAATGAGAAGTGTACTAATTGGTTCTCTGAGAGAGCAGGTGATGCATGGAACAGACTACCAAATCACATTAAAGCAAGTACTAGTTTAGATATTTTTAAGAACAGCCTGGACACTTATTAGTCTATATCACTTCATCGAAGTGACACTTCAATGAATGGCATTTAATCAGAAATGCTGTTCATCAAATTCCACACATGTGGGGGGCTGCACCCCCCACACCCCTCACTAATTATATATACCAGCTCTGAGATTAATCAGAAATGCTGTTCATCAAATTCCACACATGTGGGGGGCTGCACCCCCCACACCCCTCACTAATTATATATACCAGCTCTGAGATTGCACTACAGTGGGGAAAGGGCAAATTTCCCAATCCTCACTTTACCTCAATCTCAGTATGAACAATTCGACGAATGGCACATTCGATGTAAGTGCACTGAAATTGCCGTTGTTCTACTTCTACCTCTTCCCTTCCACTATCTCCAACCACTCTTAGCTCTTACAGTCTCAAAACAACCTACCTGTCTAGTCTGTTTCCTATACTCTACCTCCCCTACATCTCCTACTAGCCATTCTTACTTTCCTTTCTTGTTTCCAAACTCCTATACAACTAGATCCTACCCACTTTAAATAAGCATCTGCCTATTAACTCATTTTACTCTAAGCAGCTTAAATAATATTGTAACTAGTCACATTTTCTTCTGCTAATTGATTAAAACCTTGTTTGTAACAATTCACATACTTGTCTGACAATTGTTAATTCTCTGTATAATTGAATTGCCTGAGGAGCTTTTTTTCTCTCCAGGTCTGTGCTTGTAAGATCCTGCAGCTGATTGTTACTACTATGTTACTAAAATTTAATAAATTGTTTTCTAGTCCTGTGGAGCTTTTCTCCCCGGGTCCCTGCTGAAAATGAGTGAAAAGCTCAGCCAGGCTAACCCGGTTAACAAATGTAAAATAAAATAAAATAAATAAATAAATAAATAAATAAATAATAAACATGGCATCCTTTGTGGTCAGTCAACAGCTAGCACAATACATGCAGAAGTCACCACCCAATTTCATATCACACTAATTATGTCTCCCACTGACACGCTTACAGATATTTCTATCATTCCCCATGTAAGCTTTGAAATATGTATGTATAGTTAATGTGTCAGTACCTGGTACTCTGCCATGCAATGCAGCTACACTTTCCAATAAATGTGTATATGCAATTCAACAATAAAAGTGATCCTTTCAGCATCTTGTAATCACATGAAGGTGAATCTTTTCTCTGCTAATAGAAACTGCAACTGTAAGACACTAAACCATGGGCTTATGGGTATTCCCATACCTGCCTGAGGCTAATCACAAGGGACAATTCCACAATAGGGGACAGAGACTATTCTCGGTATAAAAGGCCGGTTCCAAAATTACTGGGGTATGTAAAAGTACCACCAATAACTATATCTAGCTGGTACTCGAGGAAAGCTGCAGTGCCATCCAAGCTGGGACAAATAATATGTCCTGTTTTTAAAATAACACTTAAAACAGATCAAATTCATCATATTTTTGTACAGTCTGGCCCAATGGAACATAGCAAACACATCTGTTCAAATTAAAGATAACCACAATGAAAAACCTAACAAACCACAGTTTCCATAAATGCTTGTACATTATTGTCAACATTTTAAAAACATGTTCTTGAAGGAGGCAACCATTGACTGCACAAACCGTACACCTCTTACTTTCTATTCTTGTTTTGAGGCCTCCTAATCTTTGAGAAAGGGGAGCACACATACTGTTTTTCCCGAGGTTCTATTAGAAAAACAAAACATCTAGCAAAGCTAGACTTTCCACTGAGTGATACCTTAAACCTCTTGTGTCAGAGGCAACTTTCTTTTTCATTTTCTTTTTGTGTTTTTAACCAATTGGTTTTCCTGTGTGACCTTTTTACTCATTCTTTTACGAGGTTCTGTTAGAGGTATAATATAATTTAGGAAGGTAATAGGAGAGCCTGTGTGTCTGCATGTCTGTTGGGCTGGACTACACCTGTGTAAAAATGTTGTAGTTGCTTTTGTTCTGTTATTTACATCATCAGAATAAATAAATATTCCTGGACTTATTCAACTACTTTGGGTTCCATGGTGGATACCTAATAAAGGACATGATATCTCAGTTTTCATCATGTTTTCTGTGTTTAGTTGGTTTAGGCTCCATGTTTAGCCCTGACGATTTACACAAACTGCTGAAGCCACTCTCCTTCATTTTGTTTGAATATACTACTAACAGCGGATAAGGAAAAATAACTCTGAAGATGCCATCAGTTTATTGCTGGACTCCACCAAAACATGGCTAGTACTTGCAGTAAATAAGAGATTCTTCAGCTGCAGTGTTTAACGTGAGGAAAGGAGCCATCTTACTCCTGGATCAAGTTTGAGTTTGGCCCCACCCAGAGGACTACACTCAGGTTACAAGACCATAACACATAATAGACATGTTTTTCCTGCACAGAGTCTGGAGAGGGCCTTCTGAGATGCTTGACTGTTCTGTAAGAATGACCTAGAAATCCAAGAACTGAAGTTGAGTGTCAGCTTACTACAGGGCAAGAATGAAAGACAGCAAGAAGCAGACTTGGATGGTGACTATTTCAATAAGTATTCTTTCACTAGTAGTAAACCTAGTACTGTTTGCTGCCGGGAGAAATGCACTGTTAAATAAAGTAAGAAGATTCATATCAGAACATAAACATTTTCTTACAGAGGGATGGTAGCACAATGCGCTCCTCTCTGAGGAACTTTAATAGGAATGTGGACCACATTCCTTTTAGCTTGTAAATCACTGGTACATATGTGAACTAAAATATTATGCTGTAAGAATTTTTTTTTTCATATAGGGAAAAATTAAGAGAAAGAGAGCTCTGATTTTAAAACTGCTGATTAACTGTATTGATTTTTGGATTTTCTACATTTAAGGTTTGTTTTTTTTTTTTGTTTGGTTTTTTTTTTTGAATTCTTAAAAGCTGTTGGCTAGAGTCAGTTAAGAAACAGAAGCTTTGCATTCATTGAGTGAATACGAATTAGGCATGGATAATTAGTGGGAGGAGCTGAGAAACAGTTTTCTTATTTAAGGTATTCACCTGCGTTCCTAAACTCTGCATTACTTGTGCTGCTAGACGTATGATGTTTGCATTTATGTACTCTTTGTCAAAATTATAATTGTAACATGTTTTTAATTTTTTTCTGTTTACATAGGAGCTTTTCTTCCCGGGCCTCCGCTGAAAATGGACATGCATCCAGTCGGACGATCCCGGTCAACAAATGTAAAATAAAATAAAAATAAAATAAATTTACTCTTCTTATATTTAGAAGATTTTGGCCAAAAAATATTATCTCTAACTGTGGGGAGCCTCCCCTTCAGCATCTGTATTAGAAAATGCTGAAGACTCTGATGAAACATCTGATGTATGTAAAATAGATTTATATCTTTTTCCTTTCTGTTTGTTGTTGTTGTTGCCCCTTCTGCATTTCTAGAAAATGAACTGCCTTTCTAGATTTCAACTTAATGAATGCCTGCCCTGTCTCATTATCCTTGAAGTACCTATTCATTTTTTCATCTTATGAAACTCTAGTTCTCTGTTTAGTCAATAAAACAAACAAAAATCCCTGGAACCATGAGCAGTAATTAGCAAATACAGTTCATTCTCCACAAAAGAGTCTTAACATGCTAGTAAAAATCTTTCGCCTAGTACAAGACTTCTTCAGGCAAAAGTTTTTTACTAGCATTTTAAGACTCCTTTGTAGTAACTAAACTGTAATTGCTAATTACTACTCATGATTCCAGTGACTTTTGTTTGTTTTATTGAATTATACTATTAAAGTCACTGGATTTGCTTGTGTTACTGGCTGTGGTTTTATTTGTCCTCTGTTAAATATTTGTACTTGGTTGACCTAGGCTGCATTCATTACTGAACACGCTTCTTTATCTTGACATCTATTTACAATTGCCATATCCCAATTAATGGTTTCTTTTAAAATGGCAATACTTTTCTCATAAAATGTTAAAAGACAATCTATAAACATAGCAGAGGCTACCTTTTGAATTACTAACCAGTGCTGCATAAATGCTACATCCTCAAGTCCAACACAAGGCTGTAGAAACTGTCAAATCCCTTTGTCACTATCCCCTGCTGTTGGAAAGATTATGTCAGATTCAAAAAAGCTTTTTCATCACCTGTTTGGCATTCACAGATTGTGAACCTTTCACTATCCCTATTTTTAATTATATAATTATTTCCTAAGCAGGGGGAAACAGTTAAATGTCATCTTTGTCCATAGCCATCCCATCCAAAAATGAAACAAAATCCATAGTAGCTGCCATCTTCATTTTTAAATCAGTCAACAAAAACTACAGTCTGATTTCCATGAATACCAGATCCAGTAGAACTAGCAACACATTCCAACTCCAACTCCAGTTGCACTAAAACGAGCAAAAATGAGTGCACGTATAAACAATGTTGCAAAGCAAAATAAATTATCCGTATCGTCAGTTTAATAGTGAAGAAACAGACTCCAAAAACATACAAACAAGGTTTCCCTCCACTTATGTCATACATACAAGGTTTATAAAAATTGTGAATTTATTTCATGTACCACAGTGCAGAATATTTATTTAGGAACATGTGAATATGGTGCATTTTATGTAGGTGAGACATCTAGCCCCTTTAAGCAACGTCTTTATCTTCACTTTAGTTATTTAATAACTTCTAAAGAAAGTAGTGCTTTAGTTTGGCATCATTTTGAACATGAAGGGGCTGAATTTAGTTTTGTTAGTATGGCTAGAGTAAATTCTTGATCACCAAAATGGAACGATAAACTACACATTTTGCATGTTAAAGAAAAAAATGGATTGTAATATTACGGGCTAGTTATGGCACAGGACACAATCAGCTGATAAGAAGTTTTAAGTAAATATAGTTTGGTACAAGTTGCAATGCTATCTAGTGTCCATAAGATGTCAGTATTATACTATTACACATGTGTCTACAAGAAAAAGATTTTCAAACAGCCTTTTCATACTATGATTTTGATAATGATTATTGTGATAAATATAAAGATTTATGTAAGGATGGAATATGAATTTTATAAAGATTTTTCCCACTAAATGTTCTTTTAAAAATGATACATTATGATGATGTGTCAGCACTGAAGAAGCTCCATTTTTTGTGGAGGGAAATCTGGTTTGTGTGTGTTTTTGGAGTCTTCACTATTAAAATGAAGATATTCATACAGATGGTTGCTGTATTTATGTTTACACACACACACACACACACACACACACACACACACACACACACACACACACACACACACAGAAAGCCATTGTGAAATTTTCAAAACTTGAAGCACCCGTTTTTTCATAGAACCGCAAATGTATTTGGTGCAACAAAAATGGACTGTCTTTGCCAGAATTAAACAAAATTGGAAAAGGTAAGAGCAAAACAGAATGCTTAGTATAAGATATACAGTTCATGTTTAGTCTCATTAGTGGACTTATGTGGTGGTGCTGCGGTAGTATTGTCGCCTCACAGTAAGACATTGTCCTGTTCGATTCTCAGCTAGAGCGTCTTCTGAGTGGAGACATGCGTGAATGGGCGTACCTTCGTTGAAGGTTGTGCGTCAGGGCCAGCAACTCGGCACGTAAAAATCTACTGACAATCATTAGCGGACCGGAGTTCTGCTGTGGCGACCCCTAACTGGGAAAAGCCGAAAGACACAACAAAATGGCTTTACTTGGCACAGGTGCACACTATTTTCTCTCAGTGCTGAAGTCTTTAGGACTGCCACCTTTGGTAAACCATAAACTAAGAAGCACTGTATGATAAGATGCTTCCATGCAGATAAATACAACTAAAAAACAAAATCCAAGCTCATGTATTGTGTTTGTTGTAATAAACAACTTTCTGGTCCCATCCAATAAATAAAAAAGTTTAATACATGGTTAAGCACTTTTGTCCATACGTCCATACATCAGACTTCATCAGAACCATTAATTACATTAATTCATCCATTTAAATCAAACCTGTCATATGATAGAAATCTATTATCGTAAAGAACTTTCCACAAATTATAACATGACATGTATGCTTTCAAATACAGTCAAATTCAGGTTGAAATTTAATAACAAATAATCTAAAGAAAATTAACAAAGATTAATAGATTAGTATGTAAATGTACATAGAAAACACAAATTAAATATATTGTCTGTACATGCAACTTTAAATAATTATTGGTTGTAATTTTTAATCCTATCACCATTTAAAATGAATGTTAAAAGAAAAAAACTTGAACTATAATGTGGAAGCTCTAAGTTTCAGCCAAAGAACTATAGAAATATGATTGTTAAGACCTGGAACTTTGGATGCGTCTAACCTTAGTTGCCACAATAATTCTGTGATTTCCAAAGTGTTCTCCCATTTGCCATCTCTTTAACTAGGGTGACCACTTCTTAAATCCCAAACCAGAGTTTTTGTATAATGTATAGCTCAAGGTATGTTTAAAAGAGAACTATTTGTGTTTTCTTAAAGATGCCATAATTTTGTTCTTATATGCGTTACCACAAACCACGGTCTGTTTTACCAACATAAAAATTCCAGACCATATAGCCTTGTAAACTACTCACTTGGTAGAGCAATTTCCTCTCACTAGATGTATTCTTTGGTCTCACAGTGCAATAGTATCCTTAGTCAATACAGAAGAACATTGGTTACAGGAGCCACAACTACGGGTACTTACTGTCAAACTATAGTTATTAACATTTTCCTGCTGTTCAAATATATACTTCTCCCCATCTTACAGGTAAATAATGTTTTTTCAACAACTGTATTAAAAAAGTTCTGGATCTATTTTAAATAAGTACCAGTTATTCATAGCTATATCTTTAATTTCCTTTACAGAAGTAACATATTTTATAACCATTGAAGTTCTAAAATCTTTAATATGTTTATAACTACATACTGGTACATTGTGATGTTCAAATTCTGAACCTAGAAGGGGGTAATATTTATTTCCCAAACTGTCTATAATTTCCTGCCTTACTGTATTAAGAAAGGCTTGTGGGCATCCTCATTCACTGGACATCCACAACCAACTTATCGACTTCAATCTTGAAAAGTGCAAAGTTCAAACACATTCTAGCTGCTCTAACAAGGTGACTTTTTACTAAACTCCTTTTGCACATACATGAGTGGCAGCTAGTAAAATGTCATATGTATTAGAAAACATCTTCTTCCAAAAGATAGTAGAGGCAAATCTCTTCAAGTTAACATTCTTAAAGATGATAAGATCTAAACAGTCAACATGATCATGTTGAATTTGATGAGTAAACCTTAAAAATTCAGTTCTTTTGTTCAAATAATTAAAAAATTCAAATATTTCATCTTTTTTACCCACCCAAAGGAAAATAAGTTATCCAGGTGCCTCATATATAAAGTCCAATTACTGTATATAGAATTACAGGGTTTACTATCAAATAGTCGACATTCAAAATAAATTCCTACCTGAAATATCAATGCACATGTTCGAAATGGAATGTCAAAAAGGTCATAATGTTGCAAACACAGTTCCTTAAGTGAAATCGACCTTTCTCAACATCCATAGACTGCAGTCGGACACTGCACATCATGTGAGTTAACTATTATGCAGCTCTCCTGCACACCCCCCGCATGTTACATATTCTAGCTGTGAGATTGCACTACAGTGAGGAAAAGGACAAATTTCCTGTTCTGCACTGTACCATGATCTCTTGTTATAAGGTCGACCACATATGTATGAATGCATCGTGCATTAGATGAACCAGGACTCGCACAAATGAAGGTTCAACAACATGGATTCAGCCAACCTAATTTCGACATCCCATGGTTGTCGAACCTTCCCTCACAATTTTGATGGTAAATTGTATTACAGATATATTTTTTCTCCCATGCATATATTACTAGGTTGGCATATATAGGCGCACATGGTGTGCCCAATCCCAGTCTTTGTATTTGTTTGATATATTCACTTTCTAAGAAGATAAAATTGTTACATAAAAACAATTCCATATAGTCTATTAGTAAAGTAATAAATTGATAGTCAAAATCAGTTAATTCTAGTATAGTTTTGTGAAATAAAACTAAATCTTCCTGGTGGGAGATACATGTGTATAGATCAGTAACATCTACTGTCAAAAAAAATGATGTCTTGGTTATATAACTGCTGCTTGTTTTTATGCAGAAGGTCCCACGAGTCTTTCAAAATATGATTAGTAGAACTAAATATGTTTTTAAGAGATCTGTCCATAAAACGTGCTAACTGATAGGTCTTAGGTCTTTCTCCTGAAACTGTAAGTCTAAATGGGAGTCATTAGGATTTTTGTGGACTTTAGAAATTCCAAATACTGCAGAGATAAAATGATTCTTTAATGAAAGAAAAGTAAATATATCATGCGTAAGAATGTTCTACATCAAACAAACTTCTGAAAATAAATCAATTTTCCTATAAGCAACATAGATTTAATTCTGAGATACTGTAACATATTTAGAAGTATCCTGTAACATATTGAAAATATTACTAACATAATCAGTTTTAGCCATCAGTACAACCTCCCACCCACACCCATCAGGTTTTATTACTCTAATAGGTTTATAGGTTAGTACTAGGCTAACTGCCTTTGTTGGCCATTTTAAGCCTAGTCATTTACCCCCTCTGAGAATCAAACTCTGGACCTTGTGTTTGCAAGGTAAACACCTTAACCATCATGCGTTTGTAAATTATTGTCTTCCTTATTGAGATTCCATTTAGGGAATTAACTTAGTTCTTTTAACTTGTAAAGGTCCCTGTCTAGTACAACATCTCACAAAGGTGGCTACTGTATTATTTAAAGAGAGATTGCATATACTTCTCTTTTAAAGGGTGAGTTTTCCAAAATATTAATACTCACTTCATTATGGAAAGGCAGTACAGGGAACTTCAATATAGGGGCAAACATTTGTAACTCCAGAATAGGATCTGGAAAGTCTATTCAACCAGAAAATACAAATTTAAACACTTTACTAAAAAGAGGAAAAATAATCAGTAGTAATATCAAGGTTACTAAAGTCAAAAATCTTAAAACCATTATATGTGTAGATGTTGTGGTAAACATATATGTCAAAACTACTACTGCTTTCATAAAGTTCAGCTTGTGGGGTTAGTTCCTTCTTCCTGGACCTCTTCTGTTTCCTCTTCCCCTGCATGTCTGTGTCCTCCTCCATTGATACCCTTGTTCTAGGGGAAGACTTTCCTGAAAAAAATTGTTATTGTGTTGGTTATTTTCTTTAGGCCTAGTCCCTAGACGTTCTGATCTCTGGAGTAAAGGGGGAAATTCATTTAACCTACTAAAAAAATTACCAGCCTGTTGTTAAGAGTCCTTAACCTGATTGTGATTGTCATGCAACTGATTTGCAGCAAGGTTGGTTGGCCCCAACATCGGGGTAACATGTGAGGACGGGAAAGGTGTTTAGTAAAGACAGCGCACTACGTGAACCTGGATTTTGTTTTGCTTTTTTGTAAACCATAACCTGCTTTCAGAAGAAAATCTATTTCTGGAATGCATATGCCAAAAATAACACAAAGTCTAAGGAGTGTTCACGGGCAACAAATATACAATCTTTTTAAGTCAGTGTTTTTACTAGCAGGACTTTCTCTGGTGAAATAAATAAATAAGTCATATGTTAGAATTTCTTTGGTAAGGTAACTTTCAGAGTTTCAATAACAAATTTTCCACTGACAATAAGGACCCCTTGATGGACTTCCTATCTTGATGCTGATTATTCCAACCTCATACATTATCTCTTTCAGCAACAGTAATAACTTATGCTATGCAAGAATTAAACTGACCTTAAAAAGTTACAGGTTAACAGCTGACCTTGGATAGTTGAAGTCCAAATATCTCAGCTTTAAGGACCAGTCCTTATTTATTTGCTTGCATGCATTCTCCTGTGCAAAAGGTTATTCTTTCCTAGCTAAAGACTCCTAACAAACCTAATTTTAGTGCTAGCTCATCCAAAGGTATCTAACTTGACCAGTTGCAATTATCTGTTGGGCACTCACCCAGTAGAACCACCATGTTGTGTTTATAGATAATCCACCAGATTCAAGCCCAGAAGAAGGCCTGTAAACCTGAGACAGACCATGTGCATTGTGGTGGTGTACACAGAAATAGTGTGGGATCTGAAAGTGGAAGAGCTGAAGTTCTCAAACTGACCAGCAGAACCTCACATTGCCATCATTTTGTTATTGAAACCTTTGAATATGAGTTTCATCAGTAACTATGATGAATTCCCTGTCCAGCAGTTATCAGCATAAGGATCCCAAAGCCCATTTGATGGCCAGGCATTCCATCTCCACTAGAGAGTATATTCCCTCTTTCTTACTCACTTTCTTGCTGAGATAATAAACCAGATGTTCCTCATTGCCTACCTTTTGAGTCCACATTATCTCTAACCCAAACTCAGAGGCATCTGTGTATACAGTGACTGTTTTTAAGAAGTCCAGACCATTTTTTGGAAATACTTTGTTTAAGTCTTTGAAATCTGACTTGTTCAAGCAACTTTCCTTTTATCAGGTTCATAAGGGGACAAAATTAGTGAACCTTATACAGGAGCAAAATGGTGTAAAATTACATCCAACAAGTCAGAAGATGGAAGCAAAATAAGAGATGAACGTTCAGCAATATCCATCAAGTCAGAAGAAAGCCCTTCTGTGTTTCTTTTCCTGAGAAGCTGGCCACTCTATTTTAGACTTGGTCTTCTCTTTTTTTGGGGTTTGATTAGTCCTCTCCCAATTACATGTCTGAGGTATTTTCCCTTGGACAATTCCACTTTTTTCTTCAGGACATTGACATTAAGAACTGCTTGTTTAGGTCATTTTAGTATTGTCTGCACCTTATAGAATTGTGAATCGCAGTCTTCAGAATGGATGGCAGTGTCGTCAAGGCAGGCTGCAGCATAGGTTTGGTGAGGCATTAGAAGCCAGTCCATTAGTCTCTAGACTGTGGCTTTAGCTCTAAGTGAGAGGACAACACTTTGGAATAACCAATTGGCCACAGAAAAAAAAACATTTTTCCTTAGCCTCTCCAGTTAAGGGGATCTACCTTAATATTTTGAGTTACTTGTACAATCCCTAGGTAGTAAGATGTTCTCAAATTGTGTTTGTACTTTTACTTGTTTACCTGTATAATGTTTTTTTCTCCTCATGGATGCATACCACATTAATAGGCATTGATAAACGGGCCTTGTTCTTGCAGATATATACCGCCAGTCTAATAGTTCCTGTAGGTCTTGTCTATCTACTCTGATTAAACATTTCATTAGCTCTGCAGAAGGACAGTAATAGGATATGGACTCGACCAGCTGAGTTACCACTTGATCACATTCTGTAGCCTCTTCATTCCTCCCGTCACCTTTCTTGTTTGCATGGGAGTTTCCATTTTCGCTTCCTCTCTACAGTAGTTATCAATGTGCACCCACTCTCTTACCACACCTAATGTCTTTTACCAGAATCTCTCTAGTTGAGCAATCTTCTGACTTTCATTATGAATTCTTCTATGGACAATTACAGATAACCTATTGATGCACTCCCATCTTGAGCCTATTGTTCTAGCTTCAGACCATTACTCTTTCAGCAATAGTTGTCCACAAAAGTACTTCATACTACTCTGGATTTTCCCAAATGATTTTTCATACTAGAATTAAACTGATTTTAGAAGATGGAAGTTCAAACATCTCAGCTTAAATGATTAATCATTACTTGGCTCAAGTGTATTCGTCAGTATAAAATCTATTGCTTCCTAGCTAAATACTCCATCAAACCCAGCTGATATCTATGACTTGTCCAACTGCCATATACTGACTGGTTTCCATTATCTATGTCTACATATACAGCACCAGAAATGACGATGAATCATGACTGGGTAATAGCCTGCAACATCAGTGATGTGTCAAGCTGAATTTTTATAAGACTTTTGTCTTTCATTAATGTCAGAGATGTTTATAACTTCCTCACAGTTATAACCCTCATAAGTGGTTTGACAGTACACTACAAGGTTATGCAAATGAAAGGTAATGTTTCCTGATATCAACAAAATGCAGAAAAAGCCAACCATTACATCAGTCAGATTTTCTTATAATTTGCTTATCTATAGTCAAGTAGAACCCTCCTCCTCCAAAATGGACACGTAGTAATCTTAGAAATCTACACATGCACTGTTTTTCTCCACTTATTGGCTGGGTAAAGCCCACAAGGATCAAATGTTTCCCTTCAATGGTGCCCCAGTACTGCATGCGTCTACATGATGTCACAGGCAGAAGCAATATGTCAGCCCCTTTTTAGAGTTTGTATGATGCCACAGACCAAGAGCAGCATGTCAGCCTTCTGCCTTTATTTTAGTGATGTCATACAGCAGCAGTAGTGAATAAGATCCTCTGTTTTGAATCAGCATTGTATACCAGAACAAGAGCAGATGTCAGCCTTCTGTTTGAATCTTAATGATGTCACAGAGCACCTGCAGTATGTAAGACCCCTTGAAGGAGTCTTTGGTATGTCACAGAGAGCTGGAGCAGTATGTCAACCCTGTGTCAAAGTCTGCATGACATCTCAAAACATGAACAGCATGTCAGCCCCCCACACACACATTTTAATCTACATGATGTCACAAATCATATTAAAAGTAGCATAGTAACACTCCTCTGTAGATATAGAGTAATGCCACAGAGAGAGTAGCTTGTCCTCTGCAGGGTTGCCTCAGTTGAAAACCTATTCCACTAAGGAATGTGTAAAAGGCAGGAACAAGTCCTGGATGGGTCCTAAGCTACCTGAAGATACAGCTGCACTCATGCTAACACCTCACAAAATATGGGGGCAGTTTTTAGCTTTGTCATTTCATATTACCCACACATTAGTAGTAGGGGGAAACTGGAATCCCCAGTAAAAACCCTTGCAGTCCTACAAATAACTTGCAAACTCTACAGAGAAAGTACCCTGGGTACAAACCACACAAGAGACTGAAGCTCTGTGAGGCATTGGCTTTGGAAAATGTACCCTTTTGCTACTTCAGCATTAATGACTAACTTTAATCTTTATGTGAGATGTATGCTAATAAGAAATGCATTAGTTTATGGGCATAATGAGAGAAAATAATCTGATTTTTCAAGACATCCCCATGTCCATTTACTTGGATAATAAAATTAGCAGCAGCTCAAGCAGAAAAGTATTCCAGATAATTTGGAGTCAGGTTGTAAATATGGCCTGTCTTACTTTTTTTTTATCAGTTCCGTACATTTCTGTATGCTGTACTATAACATATAGAAGTGTACTACAGCATATGGAAGTGTGTACTATAGCATACATTCCTATATGCTGTAGTACATTTCTGAAATTATATATTTATCCACTCGCTATCCTTATGAATATTAGAAATGCACTGAAAAAGATAAAAAGCTAGTTGCAAAGATGTTAGGGCCATAAACTAAATGTTGGGCTGATTCACTTCCTCCTTCAGGTACTATTACCTGGATAACTTAATTCCACTGAGAATGTCAAATGACCTTCCTTTTTGTTTATATTTCCATAATGCTAATTATATAGATATCTGTGTAAAAATAATTTCATGATAAATAACATCATGGAAGGGAAATAAGGCTGACTGTATTATTAAGTAAGGCTGTCTGTATTATTAAGTAAGGCTGTCTGTATTATTAAGTAAGACGGTCTATATTATTAAGTAAGACTGTGTGTATTATTAAGTAAGGCTGTCTGTATTATTAAGTAAGGCTGTCTGTATTATTAAGTAAAACTGTCTGTATTATTAAGAAATAAAACACACAACCTTTCATAATATCATTTGTCATGTTACTGATGTTAGATACCCAAGCAATAATGCAAGACATGGTGTGTTTGTAATGTTGGGCCTCCCAACTTCTGGAAGGTCCATTATTTCCCATAACCCCCTCCACAGAGGGCATGATTGAGCTTAGATAATGGGCTATCTGTTAAATTGTTTTGTATATTTTTTTATATTTGTGATGTAAAATAGCCCCTCTCCCTAATGGGTCAAAGTTACTTTGGAGGAAGTGTTTTACATTCAAGTTATGATGCCATTTATCAAAAGGAATTACCATTAATGATGTGTTTATCAACAAAATTCAAGATATTATCAAAATGTTAATATACAAAAAGGATACAATAAATATTTTTTTTTTTATAAAATGTTGCGTGGAAAATCTGTTTAAAGAGATACAAACAGTTTTTCACCCATTTTGGTTGGTGGCATCAGTTCATTTGTTGAGAATAAGGAAACAACGTTCACTAGTACTTTTGTCTTACAAATGTCACTAGATTTTCTGAGTATCAAAAGTTTTATACAAATGTCACTAGATTCTCTGAGTATCAAAAGCATTATAAGTGAGAATTCGCAAATACTTTTTGGAAACATTGAACTGACTTTGGTAATAAATAATGTTGCTTTTGTTTTTTAAGAAGTCAGTTACTTTACAAAATGCTGCACTCAAATAATACTATGCTACAACATCTGATTTCTGAAAAACCAAAAGGCAGTGATAAATGGGGTCAGTGTAATGCATGTAAATATATTGCTGAAGGACCTTTCAGAGACCTTAGATATTTGGATAGTATCATTTTTGTAAGTTTTTATTGCACTTGTAATTTAGCTGGAATAACATATATTGAGACATGTCAATCCTTTTAGGTTTTTATACTGAAATGACCACACTTAAGTTGTATAAAAGGATTAAAGACCATATTTAGGTAATCAAATGAAAAATAAATACAGTGCTTTACGTAGGTATATTAAAGCTTACTGTGGTTGACAAAAATTATTTTCGTGACACTGGTAATCAACTTTTAAAGTATAGATGTGGCATCTTTATCAGCAAGGCAGCTGAAATTATAATCTGATAAATATCCTGGTTTTATTTAGTTTTTTTTAATTACTTTATTGACAGTTGTTAACTGGGAAAGTCTGACTGGGTTTGATTGTATCCATTTTCAACAGAGGCCTGGGGAGAAAAGCTCCAGATACAGTTAAAAGTTACAAAAGTTATAAAAAGTTACAGAAAAGTGTTAAAAAGTTGCAAAGAGTTTTAATTAAATAACTCATTTTTTTAAAGAACAGAAGGCTTACAGGGATAACAATTCCTACATTGTTTTGTTTATTTTTATTAATATAATGTACTTTAAATGAATGGCATGTATTTTTGTATTAAGCCATGTGGTGTCAGGTTTTGGTATGGATATTAAAAAAAAGATTTTTTCAAGAAGTTTTTATTCTGATGGAGTACTTTGAATAAGTGAGACAAATGCCCTTAATAACAATGCATTTCTCCAGGAGCTGCTTTTATGCTTTTGTTTTTGATTATTTTTACACCATATTCAGGACTACTATTTTTACTTTTTTGTTACACTGAAGTTGCTTAGAAGCAGTTCTGAGTAGATTGATATGTGTTCATGATTTGTGCAGTTTGCACTGCACAATGCCACTTTCTCATATAAGTATTATGCAGCAAATAATGAAAGAAAAAAAAAAACAGTCACAACACTTCGCTAGAACCTAAAAACTGTTTTAATGACAGAGTAGCAAATTGACCAACAACTAAGCGCTTTCACCTTGGATTCCACTGGCATCATCAGAGTTGTAAAAAAAGCCAAGCAT
This sequence comes from Protopterus annectens, assembly GCF_019279795.1. Lineage (NCBI taxonomy): Eukaryota > Metazoa > Chordata > Ceratodontiformes > Protopteridae > Protopterus > Protopterus annectens. The sequence goes on from NC_056735.1 coordinate 299,416,954, forward strand.
AACAACTTAAGTACCCTCATAGGTGAAATAAACAACCATTCACATTCTTCACACAATTAATGTAAGACACTAACTAGTTTAACTAGTTAAAGACATATCACTAAAAATCAAGATTTTAAAACGATAATTATAATAGAAATAGTAAAAAAACATGGTGAATACGGTTTAAAATACATTTTTAGCAGAACTAAATCTTAAGCCCAAATATGAATAAAATTACCAATCAATCTTTATAATTCCAAAAGTGGAACATAAAAAACACTGATATTAATTCAAGTGAAACAAGCCCTTTGTTTCAAAATAGGGGCCAGTGATATACTGTCATTAAGTCCTGGGGAAACACTGGCATTTAACCTCATCTGCCATTTACTTTCCCTTGCTGCTACTTCTGATTTAATGTCACCATCCCTCTCATTTTGTTGAACCTTGTCAATCACAAAAAAGATGAATCTTTTAACGTTCACACACTTATTACTGTGAACAAAAAGAGCATTATGTGAATCCCTGTTCTTTATTGCCCTTAAATGTTCACTAATTCTTTTAACCTGTGCACAGTTTTTCCAATATAAAAAGTTGTACAAGGCACACAGGTAGCCAGATAGACCTACATGGTCGTGTTGCAGTTACATTTCCCCAGGCATCTTATAGAGTAATCATAATTCCCTACCATGACATATGGCCCGTCATTAATAAACTTACAAAATTTACCGGCATCACATTTCATCGTAAGGGGATGATACCCAGGTTTTGAGTTGGTTTTAAAATTCTCCTCTAAAATGTTCTTAATATTTCTGCCCCTACTATAAACTATTCAGGGTTTATTGCCAAGAAGTTCCTTGGTCACTTCTCAGAAACAAGTGTCCCAACATCTATTGACAATCAAACATATATTATGGCAATCTGTGTTGTAATGCAAAACCATCACATCTATAGTAATATCTCTAGGTCTGGTTTGTGTCTGGGCAATTGTGGTGTTCAATATAGCAATAACCCATGCCTGGGTGTGGGTAATGCTGGATTTACCCACGGTTGGCATGGTTTGGTCCCGAGGGTGAAGCCCGAGGGACCAAACAAAGCCAACCGTGGGTAAATACAGCATTACCCACACCCAGAAGTGGGTTATTGCTATTATACCATGACATTATTTAAGAAAAGAAACTATTACTTTTCTTAAATAATGGCATAGTATAATGCCTGTTTATTGCCCTTCCGCAGATGTCTGGTATCCGCGGCAGTTCTGATGTACTGCGCGCCTGCGCAGTACATCAGAGCTGTGGGCAAAAGCAACGGAGAAAGCAAGATCTCTGTTGCTTTTTTTTTAGTGTTTCGCTATGTTAAATGGGTTTAACATAGCGAGACAGCTTTAAAATAAGCAACGGAGATGTCCGTTGCTTATTTTAAAACTGTCTTGCTATGTTAAACTCATTTAACATAGCGAAACACTATAAAAAGCAACGGAGATCTTGCTTTCTCCGTTGCTTTTTTTTAAAACACTGTCTTGCTATGTTAAATGGATTTAACATAGTGAGACAGCTTTAAAATAAGCAACGGAGATCTCCGTTGCTTATTTTAAATCTGTCTCGCTATGTTAAACCCATTTAACATAGCGAGACAGTGTTTTAAAAACCGAGTTATACTAATGGAAAAAAGTCCGGGCGACCGGACCTTTTTCCATTAGTATAACTCGATTTACAACGTGCACGCTGGCCAATCAGCGTGCACATTTTGGAATAATAATGGGGGGTCATGGTATAATATGGGGATAAAAGATGTTTCTTTTTACCAAAATTTCTTTCTTAATTTTAATCAACATTCTCAATGGATATCCCCAATCAATGAACATCCCTATTAAAACATACAGTTCATTGGTAAAGTTCACATTATCGCTTATTAAGTGTGATAATCTCACAATTTGGCCCTTTATTATGCTTTTCAACTGGTGTGGTGGGTGGCAACTCTTGAAGTGCTGAAGATAGTGCTGCATAATTCTTGATTTATTTCATTCTTGAACAATTTAATGTCCAAGTAATCAATCTTATCAGATTTCCATGTACTAGTAAACCTAAAAACAGTTGTAGAATTTAAATATTCTACAAATTCATCAGCTGTATCTTCAGTCCCTTGCCAAAGCATGAGTAAATCATCCAAAAAACGATTGTATAACAAAATTTTGTCATAAAAGTGTGGCCTAAACACAAATTTCCTCTCCCATTCTAGGAGTACAAGGTTGGCAAATATGGGAGCACACCTGGCCCCCATAGCCACACCTGATATCTGGTGATAAATTTCACCCTCGAACATCAAAAAATTGTTCTTCAGAACAAGTTCCATGACATCAGTAAGGAACACTATTGTATCAGCTTTTATCTGTGAACCTGTGCAAACTCTCCTGAAACATCTCCAAACATTGTGTGTATAATTACAGAAAATAAATTAATGACATCAGTAGTCATGAATGAATAGCTGCCTACACTTTTTACAGTTTTAAGCCTTTCTAAACAGTGCCAGGAGTCCTTCAAGATGTGGTCAGTTTCCCTGACCACGATACTGGCCCATTTGTCAACTAATGATGCCAGAGGTTCCGTCTTGGATCCTTGAGCTGAGACTATGGACCTAAATTGTGGCTCATACAAATATTTGTGAATCTTGAGAATTCCGAACACTGTGAGTAACTGTGGATTGTCCACACTTACAGTTTGATCTATAGTACCTTGAAATAGAGTATCAGAAAGAAAATAGTAAATTTTTATATATACTCTATTCAGCTCATTTCTAGACACCCTTGAATATGTGCAGCTGTCATTCAGTATGTTAAACATTTTAGAGACATACTCTATCTGAGTCATTACAACCAGCCCACTGCCCTTATCAGGCTTCTTAAATCTCAGATTTTTATCATTAGCTAAGCTGGTAAGAATATTTCTTTCCTCATGAGTCAAGTTTTCACATTTGTGGCTAATAGTTGCCAAAACCTTTTTTATTTCACATTCACATATTCTTTCAAATATTAAAGTCTCAGAATTGTTTGGGGGCATAAATGTACTTTTTTTCACCAAAGAGTCCTGATTAAAATCAATATTAGACTGACCTTTGTATAATAATCTCAAATTTAATTTTTTCACAAAAAGTTTTAAACTAATCAACACGTCAGCAATGTCATATTTGAAATCAGGAACAAATGAGAAACCTCTTTCAAAAAGTTTAAAATCCACATCACCAATATTCAGTGCATTAAAGTTATACACTGTAAAACCATGCTTAGTAATTATTTCACAAGTTTCAACATTGTTGTCACTAAAGTCATTATGTCCTTGAACATCAGTTGTTAAAGCAGAATCAATGCTTGTTTCCAAATCACATTCATATAAGTCAAAGAGTGTTAGTTGTACCTCTTTCTCCCCCCTCCCCATTGTATCTTGTAGTAATGACCATTGTTCTGTTTGTTCCTGGAACCTCTGGATGTCTGATTGCACAGATGCTCTGATCTCTTTAATTGAGGTTCTGCCTCTAAAAAAACACCATCGTCATCCAACACACCATCAAAGGTGTTTTTCATCACTAGAAGCAAAATTATTGGTATTAGTTCCACCATAATTCAGAGCTGCTTTGACTACATTTCTGCTATTGTCTTTACTAAATGTGTAAGCCTGGTTATTTTTGTATTCATTAGTGTCCCTGTTTAATTTTTGTTGTTTAGTAGCAACACTTTTTTTAACAAAATCATCCAAGTCACGGAAAATTTTCTGATAAGACTGGTTGTATTGTGAAACAGCAAATCACAAACAATGTTGTGATTTACAACAGTAATTTCTTTCTGCAAGACATTTAACTTACTTTGTTTGTTCCTAATAATAATATTAAGCATTTCTAGTCCCACCTTGTCAAACAAGGCTATAAGCTCATGAAATGCTGTAGTCCCTTCTTCAATACCAGCTGGCATTTTCCACAACCTCAGGCCCTTCAGCACCTGTTTAAGCACCATAGAGTTAGACAAAAAGGCATTGTCAAGTTGTAAATACCTGTATTTTCTACTTTCTATTTTTTTAGGTCTTCTCAAAATCAAGTATCTGATTTTTTAAGGTAGGAAATTCACCTCTTACCTCACCGCCATCCAGGAAATTCTCTACAGGAGCCTGAAGCCAGTTTGTGATGTCATGTCCAGTATTTCCACCCCGGATGGTTGCCTTGGAGACAAAAGTAAACAGTTCAGCCTGGGAACTCGAAATTGAAATGTTCCCTTGATTTTCTGCTCTTCCCTGAATTAGAAGAGCTGAAAGCTTCTGAACAGAGGATACTAATTCGCTGACAAGTTCCTTCATAGCATATAAACAGGCTCAAAGTCACCAAACGATGAACGACCCAGAACTGATACACAAGCCCAAGTGCTAACAAGCAGCAAATTTGTAAAAAAGGAAGAAAAAAAAAACAGTCACAACACTTCGCTGGAACCAGAAAACTGTTTTAATGACAGAGTAGCAAACTGACCAACAACTAAGTGCTTTCACCTTGGATTCCACTGGCATCATCAGAGTTGTAAAAAAAGCCAAGAATAACAGCTTAAGTACCCTTGCAGGTGAAATAAACAACCAATCAAATTTTTTATACAATTAATGCAAGACACTAACTAGTTTAACTAGTTAAAGACATATCACTAAAAATATAAATTTTAAAACAATAACTATCATAGAAATAGTAAAAAACATGGTGAATATGGTTTAAAATACATTTTTAACACAACAAAAGCCTAAGCCCAAATATGAATACAATTACCTGTCAAAGTTTATAATTCCAAAAGTGGAATGTAAAAAAACACTGATATTAATTCAAATTAAACAAGTCCTTTGTTTCAAAATAGGGGCCAGTGATATACTGTCATTAAGTCCTGGTGAAACATTGGCATTTAACCTCATCTGCCATTTACTTTCCTTTGCTGCTACTTCTAATTTAATGTCACCACCCCTCTCATTTTGTTGAACTTTGTCAATCACAAAAAAGATGAACCTCACACACAGCAGATGTTGCAACAGAATCAACATCTAACCCTTGAAAAAGGTAGTGGTGTCATGAATGGCCACACAGAACCAAATTTGGTTATTTTGGCTCCTTCGTCGGCTAAGGACTCCAGTATGGATGGTTTAGCTTCTTCTGCTGATATTCAACAACCAGCTTATGGTATGTCTACATTTGATAGTTTACCAGCTACTTCATATTCGGATAATAGTTCCATACCTAATGGGCAGCGTATAGCTTCACAAATAGATTTGGCTGAAGGCATTAATACAGGTACTGTTATTTTTAATGATGACTTTACAAGATGTGACATTGTCATACTAAATGGTGCTTCAACAGAAAATAGTAATGCCAGCAATGGCAATAATGTTAATAATAGTAACATTCATGAACAGTATACAGGCTGTAGTGACATAGCTAATTGGAAACCACAAGTTTTATCTCGATGGTTAATAGATGAACAGGCATGTTCTTCACCTGGTTTCAGCATTATCTCTGAAGGGCTGCCCATAAAAACATGGTTGGAGCAACTGGATGCAAAATTATTTAACCTGAAAAAGTTGCAGGTGGAAAATATGTCTTTAAACGACTGCATAAAAAAAAGTTGTTCCAAAAGGGCTACGAACTTGGCGATATCCCTCAGGACTTAAATTCTCCTTTACATTGTGAATTGTTAACTATGTATGACAGGCATTGTTTTGAATTGTTAGAGCTATTAAGTATAATGTGAAAGAAATTGATGTGGTATTAGTAGAATGTGATGCCTTAGAAAGACAACTGCAAGTGGATGTTAATTATAGTAGATATAAATTGTTAAGGGACCAGCAACATTATAGTAAGGGTCAGGCTTACCCTAAACCATTGAAAGTTAAAACACAAGTGGGTTACGTTAATAATACTGTTAACAATGGTCAAAATGGAAGGGCACAACATCAACAAGTAATAATTAATGAAGCTGAACAAGCTCCCTATCAGAATGATTTTAATGAGTATGATGAACAGTTCCCACCTCTCAGAAGATCAGAAAGAATAAAAAATAAAAATAATCAGAATGTTAATAAACATGGTTGGTCTGATAATCAAGGTTTTTATACACCCTCGAGGAGGAATCAAAGAGGAGGGGGGTACCAGTATCGTGGTAGGGGGAGGAATACAACTAACTATTCCATGCAGTACCACATGGGTCGAGGAAGATATAGCCATTACTGATTTAGTTTTTAATGATGCACGTAATAGTCCAGTCATTGCATATAATTCCTTAGTAGGGTTGCCATGCTTTCAAATGCCCAAAGTGGGACATTTTTTGTAGAAACATCAAATTTTGCAGAGCAAAACATACCCACAGCAAGTAGAAAGGAAAGAATTTTATTTTTTTGCCAAAATAAAAGCTTATTCTTGTAGCATTTGAGTTGCTTATTCTGTTTCTTATAACATGTAGGTGTTTCAAATACAAAATAATTGTTTTATGCAACTATTAAAGTAAATATAGGAAATATTTTTGTCCTGAAATCTCAGAACATTTGCCAATTTTTAAATTTTTTTGCGGGACACAATTGCCAAAAGAGAGACTGTCCCTCACAAAGTGGGACAGGTGGTAACCCTATCCTTAGGTCATTTTAAAGTGTATAATTTTTCAGATACTGTGATAGATGAATCAATGGTGAATTTATTGTGTAAAGGTTTTACGTTTGTACCATCTAAGCAACCTATTCTTGCACAAATATTGACTGACTTAAAGTTATTTTTAAGAAAAATTAAATTTCACATTGCTATTTGGTGACAATCAGATAGCACATTCTGAACCCCTTGATTTAACATGAATCTACAGTACATTTAACTCCCACTTCATCCCGTTTTTGCATCATATGAAAGAATATGTTAACTGGATCAGGCATGTGGTGAATAACAAAAGGCATTTGAATGACAATTTAACAGATGAAGAGAGAGAATGAATTTGTCATTTATCATGCATCAGTCTTTAAGAATAATGAAGCCTGATTTTTTTTTTTTTGGGGGGGAGGGGGTAGTTATAATGGACATGTTTGATTATGAACAAAGAATGTTAGATATATTAAACACAGACACATATCAGGAGGTTAGTAGAAATGAGCTTAATGTAGCTTATAGAAGGGTGCATATGGCCCTTAATGATATGTTTCTTGAAAATATAATAGATATTGGCACTTATAATTATTTAAATATTATTTATCCTATAATACCTACCATATTTTGGGCACCAAAGGTGCATAAGAATGTGAATAATCCACCAGTATGACCAATAGTGGACTGCTGTAATTCAGTTACTTATGCATGTGCAAAGTATTTAGACAATAGCTTAAAAGAGCTTGATAATGAAATGTCCCCAAATTTGCAAAGATTCATGGCATTTCCATGAGTTAATCAAACACACACACAGTATTGAGATAATAGTATACTTGTAACAGTGGACATCAAGGACTTATTCTCTGTGATCCCTCATGAAGACGGTATACAGGCTGTAGAAATCTTTTTAGGTGAACAGGGGATTACACAGTCCAAAATTAATTTGTATACTGAACTCTTGGAAATAGTTGTTAAGAACAATTATATCTATTTTAAGGGCAGATATTTTTTTACAGCAGGTGGGTGTAGCCATGGGCTCACCTTGTGGCACAATTTTTGCAAATATATTTATGGCTGTGTGGGAACAGCAGTACATTTATGGGAGTGATTTTTTCAACATATTAGCCTATGTTTACGTTATTTGGATGATATTGCCATCCTTTGGAAGGGTAGTGAAGTAGCATTACATTTATTTCTTTCTTTCATATATTAATACAACTACTTCATATTTGACATTTACACAACAAGTGGATAATAATGTGATTAATTTTTTGGATGTTATTTTGAGTAAGGATAATAAAAGATTTATAGCGAAGATTTATAGAAAACCCACCTACTCAAATTCATTCTTGCATTTTTCTACTGCACACCCATCAATTAATAAGAAATCAGTAGTTAAGGGACAACTGGTCCAGGCAGCAAGTATGGTCAGCTTAGACACGGATTTTGAATTAGAGTGCAATAATTTGATCAATATGTTTAAAAACAGAGGTTACCCCAATCATATTCTTAAAGAAGTGTACAATGAAGCAAAAACAAAAAGATCAAATGGTGATTTTGCATCTATTTTAACATATAGTAATAGCTCAATACCCTTAGACTTGAGTGAACACCACCTGGATAATGCTGCACTCTTCATAACAACATTTAATATGCATTTTTATGAAATTAAGGCTATTATGATAAAAAATGGGACACTTATGGATGAGGATTTGAATATTAGAACAAAATGTTGTCATTGTTTCAAAACGGTAACAAGGAGAGCAAGTAATTTTAAAAACCTTTTGGAGAATGGTAAGACAAGTTATATTACCATTAAATCAGTGGGTACTATGGATAGATGTGGAATGTGAATTCTTCTTCTTCTTGTGTCGGATAGAGTGATGTTTATGAAGCTGGAAATTGATGGTGTAATGATGAATGTTGTTAGTGCATATGCTCCACAAGTTGGGTGTGCGATGGATGAGAAAGAAAAATTTTGGAGTGAGTTCGATGAAGTGGTGATGACTGTACCCAAGGGTGAGAGACTGGTGATTGGAGCAGATTTCAATGGGCATGTTGGTGAGGGGAACAGAGGGGATGAGGAAGTGATGGGTAGGTATGGTGTTAAGCAAAGGAATGCAGAAGGTCAGATGGTAGTGGATTTTGTGAAAAGGATGGACATGGCTGTGATGAATATTTTAACGAGAGGGAGGAGCATAGGGTGACATACAAGAGTGGAGGAAGATGCACACAGGTGGAATATATCTTATGTAGAAGGGCCAGTCTGAAGGTGATTGAAGACTGCAAAGTGGTGGCAAGGGAAAGTGCAGTTAGGCAGCATAGGATGGTGGTTTATAGGATGACATTGGTGATCAAGAAGAGGAGGATGAGTTTGAGGGCAGCACCAAGGATCAAATGGTGGAAATTGAAAAAAGGGTAATTGTGAGGTGATGTTCAGGGAAGAGTTAAGACAGGCACTGAGTGGCAGTGAAGAGTTACCGAATAGCTGGGTAACTACAGCAGAGCTAGTAAGAGAGATGGCTAGAAAGGTGCTTGGTGTGACATCTGGAAAGAGGAAGGAGGACAAGGAGGTTGGTGAAGAAAAAGTGGGATTGTCAAAGAGATGAAGAAAGTAGACAAGAGTATAAGGAGATGAGGTGCATGGCAAAGAGAAAGGTGGCAAAGACTAAAGATAAGGCATATGAAGAGTTGTATAAAAGGTTGGACACTAAGGAGGGAGAAAAGGACCTGTACCGATTGGCTAGGCAGAGAGACCGAGCTAATAAAGATGTGCAGCAGGTAAGGGTGATAAAAGGATAATGAGGGAAACATACTCACAAGCGAGGAGAGTGTGTTGAGATGGAAAGAGTACTTTGAGGGGTTGATTAATGAAGAGAATGAGACGGAGAGAAGGTTGGATGATGTGCGGATAGTGAATCATGATGTGCAGTGGATTAGAAAGGAGGAAGTAAGGATAGCTGCAAAGAGGATGAAGAACGGAAGGGCTATTGGTCCAGATGACATACCTGTAGAAGCATGGAGGTGTTTAGGTGAAATGGCAGTGGAGTTTTTAACTAGATTGTTTAATGAAATCTTGGAAAGTGAGAGGATGCCTGAAAAATAGAGAAAAAGTGTTTTGGTACCGGTTTTTAAGAATAAGGGTGATGTGCAGAGCTGTAGTAACTACAGATTTAAACTGATCAGTCACAGCATGAAGTTATGGGAAAGAGTAGTGGAAGCTAGGTTAGGAAGGGTGGTGATGATTAGTGATAAGCAGTATGGTTTCATGCCAGGAAAGAGCACTACAGATGCGATGTTTGCTCTGAGAGTGTTGATGGAGAAGTACGGAGAAGGTCAGAAGGAGTTGCATTGTGTCTTTGTGGATTTAGAGAAAGCATATGACAGGGTGCCTAGAGAGGAGTTGTGGTATTGTATGAGAAAGTCAGGAGTGTCAGAGAAGTATGTAAGAGTGGTACAGGATATGTACGAGGGTAGTGTGACAGTGGTGAGGTCTGCGGTGGGAGTAACAGATGCGTTTAAGGTGGAGTGTGATTACATCAAGAATCAGCTCTGAACCCTTTCTTATTTGCAATGGTGATGGACAGGTTGACAGACGAGATCAGACGGGAGTCCCCGTGGACTATGATATTTGCAGATGACATTGTGATCTGTAGTGAGAGTAGGGAACAGGTGGAGGAGACCCTGGAGAGGTGGAGATATGCTCTAGCGAGAAGAGGAATGAAGGTCAGCAGGACTAAGACAGAATATATGTGTGTGAATGAGAGGGAGGATAGAGGAATGGTGAGGATGCAAGGAGTAGAGGTGGGGAAGGTGGATGAATTTAAATACTTGGGATCAATAGTTCAGGGTAATGGTGAGTGTGAAAGAGAGGTGAAGAAGAGAGTACAGGCAGGATGGAGTGGGTGGAGAAGAGTGTCAGGAGTGATTTGTGACAGACGAGTACCAGTAAGAGTGAAAGGGAAGGTCTACAAGAGGGTAGTGAGACCAGCTATGTTATATGGGTTGGAGACAGTGGCATTGACAAAAAGGCAGGGGGTCAGAGCTGGATGTGGCAGAGTTAAAGATGTTAAGATTTGCACTGGGTGTGACGAGGCTGGACAGGATTAGGAATAAGTTTATTATAGGGTCAGCCCAGGTTGGAAGGTTTGGAGACAAAGCCAGAGAGGCAAGATTACATTGGTTTGGACATGTTTTGAGGAGGGATACTGAGTATATTGTGAAAAAGATGCTAAGGATGAAACTGCCAGGTAACAGGAAAAGAGGGAGGCCTAAGATAAGGTTTATGGATGTAGTGACAGAGGACATGCAGGTGGTTGCTGTGACAGAGCAAGATGCAGAGGACAGGAAGAAATGGAAACAGTTGATCTGCTGTGGCGACCCTTAATGGGAGCAGCTGAAAGAAGAAGAAGGAATGTGAATTATTGTAGCTATATACATCAAGGCCAATGCATACCGGTAAAGGGCATAGAATATACCATTAAGGGTAAATTTATTTATAATTCTAAGGGGGTAATATATGTGGCAGTATGTCAACTCTGCTCAGCATTCTATATAGGAAAAAACATCAGATCTTTTAAGGAAAGAATTTATGAGCACGTGTATGCAATAAGGAAAGATCAGTTAAATAATGCACTAGCCAAACATGTGCATGAACATCATGATCATCATTTTAGATTTGGAATATAGCAGCAAGTGCTTAGTAATGATAGAGGTGGTCCCTGGGAATTACAACTGGAAAAGGCAGAGTTAATATGGCAACTTATGCTTCATTCTTATGCATGGCCTGGGCTTAATGATCTCTGCAGTATTAACAGTATTTTAAAATTAAAAGCATTAAGTAGATAAGGCGTAATGCTTTAGTGATTATAAAAAGTTTTAAAATGTATATATTTTTATGTATATAAACATATATTTATATAACATCTTAGGCAGTTATTTATAATATTTAATTTTTATATAGTTGCATATATTGTATGTATTTTGTGTATTTAGACTGCTTAGTTATATATATAAATATTTACTTATTTGTGAATAATGGTACATGCAATGGGGGAAGTAGCATACCATTTAGATTTGTGATGTCATTTCATGTATTTCCTGATGTTAAGTTTGTGATGTCATTTCCTGTAATAGAAAAAAGGCACCAAATTTGAAACTATTTAACTGTTGTAAAAGTCTTTCACTGATTTTGTCCGATGAAGTTTACTAATGCAGTAAATGAAAAGCGCTTAACATAAGATATGACTCTTTCTTTATTCCATAGCCAGTACTGTGCTTGTTTTATAGTCGATTGTCAATAGAAGTTGAGACACTTGTTTCTGTGAAGTGACCAAGGAACTTACTGGCAATAAACCTCGAATAGTTTATAGTAGGGGCAGAAATGTTAAGAACATTTTGGGAATTTTACAACCAACTCAAAACCTGGGTATCATTCCCTTATGATGAAATGTGGTGCCTGTAAATTTTGTAAGTTTATTAATGTCGGGCCATATGTCAGGGTAGGGAATTATTATTACTCTATTAGATACCCAGGGAAATGTAACTGCAATATGACCATGTCAGTCTATCTGGCTACCTGTGTGTCTTGTACATTTTTTATGTTGGAAAAACATTGCGCAGGTTAAGAGATAGAATTAGTGAACATTTAAGGGCAATAAAGAACAAAGACTCACATAATGCTCTTTTTGTTCACAGTAATAAGTGTGTGAACTTTAAAATGTTCATCTTTTTTGTGATTGACAAGGTTCAACAAAATGAGAGGGGTGGTGACATTAAATTAGAAGTAGCAGCAAAGGAAAGTAAATGGCAGATGAGGTTAAATGGCAATGTTTCACCAGGACTTAATGACAGTATATCACTGGTCCCTATTTTGAAACAAAGGGCTTGTTTCATTTGAATTAATATCAGTGTTTTTTATGCTCCACTTTTGGAATTATAAACTTTGATAGGTACTTTTATTCATATTTGGGCTTAGGCTTTTGTTGTGTTGAAAATGTATTTTAAACCATATTCACCATATTGTTTTTACTATTTCTATGATAGTTGTTTAAAATCTTGATTTTTAGTGATATGTCTTTAACTAGTTTAACTAGTTAGTTTCTTGCATTAATTGCATGAAGAATTTGATTGGTTGTTTATTTCACCTATGAAGGTACTTAAGCTGTTATGCTGGGCTTATTTTTACAACTCTGATGATGTCAGTGGAATCCTAGGTAAAAGTGCTTAGTTGTTGGTCAATTTGCTACTCTGTTTGTCATTAAAACATTTTTCAGATTCCAGCGAAGTGCTGTGACTATTTTTTTTTTCATTTTTTACAAGTCTTAAATAATGGCATTGTATAATGCCTCCGTGCTGCCCTTCTACAGCTGTCTGATATCCTGGAGCAGTTCTGATGTACTGCGCATGCGTATGCTTATGCAGTACATCAGAGCTCTGTGTAGAGAAAACAACGGAGAAAGGAAGATCTCCGTTGCTTTTTTAAAGCTGTCTCACTATTTTAAACAAGTTTAACATAGCGAGATATCTTTAAAAAAAGGAACGGAGAAAGGAAGATCTCTGTTGCTTTTTTTAAGATATCTCACTATGTTAATCTTATTTAACATAATGAGATTACAGCAATGGAGCTCTTCCATTCTCCATTTCTGCCTAACACAAAAAAAAGTAAAGACTTATACTAATGGAAAAAGTCCGGGCGATCGGACCTTTTTCCATTAATATAAATCTGATTTACAATGGGCACGCTGACTAATCAGACTGCACATTTTGGAATGTTAATGGGGGGGGGGTCATTGTATAATTGTTATTAACCCACATTCTTTATAATTTGATGTTTCAACTGATGGCATTTCTCCCACAATCTTTGACATAGGCTGAACTTGTGCCCTCTACTTATTGTAAAGATACAGCTGGAGTTGAGTAAATATGGAGCAGTCCTAGGGTAAACAGATTTTAGTGTGACTTTTCTGTATTTTTAGATGGATATTTTACAGACTTTCTCAGTTTCTTGTAGTTCCAAAAATATATATTTCTGTGTAAGGTGATGCTCTGACATGCCATCTCAGAAGTAGCCACACTGTTGTGTGATACCCCAACCTTGTTGTACAGAATGGGAAATGGGGGAGGTGATGCTGATGCTTTCATGCTCTAACATAATGAGAAATGTGTTCTGCATGTGGGCATGAAATCAGGGCATTAGTGGCTCACAGCACTGGCATGTCAGGTTTTGCTATGGATATCATTTTTTCTTCATGAAGTCTTTATTATGATGAAGTACTTTGAAAGGTCTATCTTCAGGTGTTCCTTTTGCGATGATCTTTGTTTTTTGGTAATTATTACACAATATTCAGGAGTACTATTGTTGCATTTTTGTTACAGTGCTGTTGCTAAGAAGCAGGCTCGGTATTGTGCTGAGATGCACCTGAGCTCTGCAGTATCCTAGATGGAAGGAATGAACTGTCATTTTCTGGCTATTTATCAATGCATTTTAATTGTGTGTATTACATCCTCTGTATTTTAACTCTGGTGTTATGTTTTGGTTTGCATTGGAGCCTCTTGATTTGCATCACGCTGCCTCCTTCCACTTTGTAAATAAAATGCACCTGTGCATTATTTTATTCATTCATTCTTAAATACCATGCTTAGTGAATGTTCTTTTTCCTTGTCTGTATTTTGAGCACACATATGTAGATATGCAGAATTCATTAAATTTTATTTAAATATCCCACCTTATAATTTTAATAATAACTGTAGGCAAATCTTAAAGCTTAGCCATAATCATAGGTGATTACTAGGCTAATGACCTAGGGGTCCTTTTTTAATCCTAGCCATGCTAACCAGAGGTGAGAATCAAATTCTGTAGATCATACGACACCTTAAACATTATGGTAACCCCCATCTCTATTCTTTAGAGAAGCATTACATTTTAGCATTGAAATTTGTGAACAGATCTGTATGCTTCAGCATAATAAAGAGACTTGGCCTCGTGTTTTAATTTTGCTACAAGCTTAGTCTATCCTGTTGCATACCATGCCCCTTAATAGCACATCTTTCTGTTTTTGAAATTTTGCTTTGATCACATCCTTGCCTTCATAATTTTAACAGTGGCATTATGAGTTTTCCATTTTCACCTCCTATCTCAGTCCAGTTTCAGTGCGAAAAGGAATGTGGCAGTCCAGTACACACAGGTTATTCACAAAACTATGCCAGGCTTCTATTTTTATAATTATTTCTCCGCTGTTGGCAACTTGTTCTTTAGTTGATCTGGTATTATTACTGTAGCTGCATCAGCTAAGTGACCTCAGAATTATTTTTCTCTGTTTCCCCCTCTCAAGTCAGACCCAGAAATGAACTTCAATTCAGTCAGGCTTCAGTGATTTACCAGTTTAAAGAAATAAATACATCAACGCCTGCTGGAAAAATTTGTAACACTGAGCAGACCATCCAAGGAAAGTGCAGAACTGACAAGAGAAGTATATAAATCATTGCTTTGTTCTTTCATTGAATTGCTTGGGTTGGTAAGTAGCATAAAGACTGAAATGGTCCTTGGTAGATTTGCATGAGAACTGCTGACTTTCTAACCTAGAAAACAAAGCTTAGTCTTTATTACAGAGGAAGAGGCAGATGGATTTCTGCCTGAAATTAAATTCTCAAAGGTATTTTTAAGTCATGCTTCTGCATGTATTATTTGGTAGTTACTCATCCAGATTAGCCATCAATTAATCAATTATTATGTATTTATAAAGCTTCTATACATGTTTAAGTATGGTGGTGTAAGTCTTATCTAAATGTCAGAATTTGAACAGATTAATAGACTGTGTGTGTTTTAGTGAGAGATCCATTTTTTATATTATTTTCTTCTTTCTGTGCAGTACACTATGACATCTTGGGTGAAAGCGTCACCTTCCACTACATTGTTACTTTATAAAAGTAGTTTTTTAAACAACTTTTATTGGAATTGATTTGGTTTTCATACATGTATCACTTTTGTAGATACTATAACTGATATAATTGGCTATCACTAAAATGTACAACAATTCTAATTACATGTGCACTGCTAGTTTTGTGAATGCGGTTACTTTTCAAAGCACACCTTAATATATATATTTCCACTGACTTGTACAACACCATAATGAAGGATCTCTGGCATATGTCTATTTATGGATTATTGCTCATAAAGACCTGTGCAATGAAATAGCAAAGAATTCCTATCTTTTTGAAAGACAGCCACTCACTAGATGCTGAAACCTGAATCTTTAGCAAGGCCAGTGCACAGAACCCAGGACACTATTCATCAGTGTCTTTAGGAAAACCTCACTGGAAAGGTTTTGCCCATGGCTGCCATATGTCAGTAGTAGATGAGATAGCTAAACTGTACAAGTGGCTTGATCTGACTGGTGTTTGGAGCTTCTTCTGTTTTATTAATTGTCTAGGTGGCCTGATTAGGAAGGGCATTTTTTTATCTTTGATCCAGTCACTATGATATAAAAAATGAATTAATAAATGTGTACATATACAGTTACTACAAAGGGAACTTAATTACAATAAGTGACTGGGGGAAACACACCTGGTCATTTAAAGCAATGTCTAGATCTGCATTAACACAGCCTATTACTAACAGTAACAGATGCAGAGAAGATACAAAGCAAGGCAATATGAACAGGTTTGTATGCTAAATATATTGATGAGGATTAACACTAAGTTATGTACTGAGATAATAGATGACAACAGAACTGGGTCCACGTTTGTTAATGTTTCTCTTATGGCTGCTGTATGATAGTCCTTGCTGCATTTTGCACTCAAAGAATACACAGCCTTTCTTGGCTCATTGCTGATATGACGTAAGTCCTAATTAGCTTTTGTTTTGAAAGGCTCTGCTCTCCTGTTGTCACTAGCAACATCATTCAAAATGTGATATGTTAGAGAGGTACCTGGATCTTCATTCTTGGCAAGCTGCATGATTTGCACACCAGCTCCTATACAGCATTGCTATATTGTCTTATTATCTGGTCTATCATTTTTTTCTTCAATTTCCTCATAATATTGTTGCAAGCTTTCTTATGAAATATCCCATAGTTGCAGCTTAGATATTTCATAGAAATCTAGATGTTTTATCATGCAAAAGTGCTATTGGAGAGCTTCTAGTATGGGTTTCAGTAGTACATTGAAGAATGCCATCTGAAGCTAGCATTTTGGGTCCTGGATTGCTTCATCATGCCGTCAGTAGTCAGACTGTCATTAAACTGTGTCATCTGTTTTAGTGTCTTATTGAAATGCAATCCTTTTGCTGGCTTAAAATGTCTATGCTAACAGGTGATCTGTGAGGGTCCTTGCATCAACCAAAGGTCACATTGGCATTGAGCTTCCCCATACCTTTCCCTTGGGATAGGAGAGCTGCCAGCAGTTTCATCCTCTTCCCAACCCCCACCCCATTCGACCCTACCAGTAATTTGAATAGGGTCCTGCACTTGGGATACCAGAGGTGCAAACAGATGCATGGCACCAGTGGACCAATTAAAATGAAAATGATACACTTACCATACTTTGTTGTTATACACTGTGTTAAATAGCTTTTATAACTATTTATTTTTGTTTGCTTGTTTCTTTATTTGGTATGAAAGTTCATCTGAGAAGTTCAATTTCCAGTTAAGTTGGAAAGAAATGCTCTGGATATTGCAAGACATAAAAGTAACAGTTTTGATGGCACATAGTAAGAGATGTGTTATGTCACAACATAGCAACAGAAGGTTTATAAACCTTTTGCGTATTATTTATAAATTAATCTGCATTATGAAATGTATGACACCCTGAATAATTTAAATAACTGATCATGAATATAGATGTTACAGCAATATTTTCTGTAATTAGAAGAAAATTCAAGAAATATACTGTTTAGTGTTAGTGCAGTTAGTTTGACTGCTCAGATGTCATTAGTGATGATGAGGAAAAAGTACCATTGTGTAAAATGTTACCATGACGGTAGATGTCTTTACCTTCACTGCTACAGTATTATTAAGTGGGTCTATATTATATAATCGAACTTTCAAAACTTCGAATCCCATATGTTCGACAACATATGATCGAAGTTCGAAAGTTTGAATATATAATAAAAAACAAAAAACAAAAAAAAACTTACCTTAACGGTGCAGGCCAGGGGGGCAAGCCCCCCTGCACCCCCACCCCCCCCTACTTAAATATACCAACTCCAAGATCACACTTCAGTAAAGAAAAGGGAAATTCTCCCATTCTGCACTGAACAGCGCCATTAAGCTTAACCTTTGAACACTTGAAATGTTGATCATATGGTGTCGACCATATGACGTTCAACATTTCAAGCGTTCGAGGTTCTCATAGGAACCCTTCTTAACATATGGGATTCCCTGCCTTGGAGACCCAATGTCAGGCCAGTCAACCAAAGAATCCTGTTGCTTTAAAGGTATGCCGAACATCACCCAAATGTTCCTTGAATAGCATAGGGCATAAAGGTAATGGAAGCCAGAGGAAGAAGAGTTTGAAAGAAAGAAATGAGAGTTAAGGCCTTTGGAGAGGGCAGGGAAACCAACATTGGCATTGTCTGAATCCAGCAACCCAGAAAAACATGATCCTGAGAAGGAGTCAGAGAAGACTTTTTAAAATTTATAATGAACCCCAGGCTCTGAAGAAGGGAAATGGCAAAATGAAGATTTTACAAACAATTCCCTGCACAGGACACGTGAATCTACAGGTTGTCCAAGTAAGGAAATATCTGGATCCCTTGAAGCCTACAAAAAGCAATCACAGGAGCAAGGCATTTGGTGAGCACCCTTGAGGCAGCAGAAAGGCCAAAGGGCAAATCAGAGAACTGAAAATGGCAAGAAGCAACAGAGAAATGCAAAAACTTCCTGAAAAGAAGATGGATTGGAATATGGAGAAAAGCATCCTTGAGATCAAGAGACACCATATAGGCTTTAGGGAGCAATTGAGAAATCAGATTCTGAAGGGACAATATCCAAAAGGAAGGCACTTTTAGAAACATGTTTAGATGAGAGAGGTCTAGACTAGGTCTCCAAGTGCCCTCTTTCCTAAGCACTAGAAACAGTGTGGAGTAGAATCCTATCCCCCTTTGGGAAACAGGCACCGCTTGAATATTACCCTGAGTCAAGAGTTTTGAAGAAACTCTTGGAAAAAGGGAAGTTATTCCTGAGGAGGCTGAGGAATGTCCATAAAAGCAGAATGAGATTTCCACACCATGAAGTATGCTTGATGAATGATTGACAAAACCCAAGAATCCTGAGTGATCTAAAGCCAAACAGAAAGAGAAACAGAAAGGTGAAGAGAAAGAAGAATGTGACTGGGAAAGGAGGGATAGTCATACAGCACCCAGTTTGTCTGGAAAGGAAGGCCCTGAAAACTGAGGAACCTTAGCAGGAGGAGACTTTTTGCCACTCTTTTTACCTTTAGTAGAAAGGAGGGATTTCCTGCGAACAAAGGCAGGCATGTTTAAGCTCCTGTAAGGCCTTACCCTTATCCTGAAGGGACTTAAACAAACCATCAGCCACTTCCCCAAACAAAGCTTAGAATCCAGAGGAGTATCCATCAACTTAGCATTAATATCATCAGGTAAAGGTTGAAGCCTAAGCCAAGAAAAACTCCTCATAACTGAGCCAGAAACAGCAGCCCTAGAAGAGGCATCTGCCACATTATAACTTCATTTAATAGAATGATGAATGACTTAAGAGGAAGTCCCTCACAAGGAAAGAGCAGAAGTTTTAGACAGAGTCTGGAAAATCAGAAATATGTTGTCAGTCCTGAGAAAGACGCGCCAATACATACCTAGACATATGGGTCTGATATTTAATAACCCTAAAAGCTAAGGTAGCAGAAGTGTAAATCTTCTTACCCAACCTTTCCATAGTTCTACTGTCAGTGTCAGAAGGCAATAACATGGGTAAAGGAAACATTTCAGATGGCTTATCAGAGGCTATAGACATTACTGAGGGGTCAGCAGCAGGACCCATATAAAAAAATAACAATCCTCAGGCACCCCATAAAACCTATCAGGTTTCTTGGGAGCAGGGGGCAGAGAATCAGACGCATTAGAGGAATTGGAAGAAGCATCCAGCAAAGCAGCCAGAACAGAAGGAATAGCTAAAGCTTTAGGAGATTTCAACATAGCAACTCATAATACCTCTTATGGATATCAGAGACTTCAGCACAATCCCACATAAAAAATCCATTATCCTAGAGTGTGACTCCAAAGGAAATATCCTCAAAAGGAACATCAGGACTAATAGATTCCTCTTCCTCCTCTGAACCATAGTCCAAAGAAGAAGGAATTTGAGTAGAATAAGTCAGGGATTTGTCATCAGAATTCATCATCCTCAGAAGAATCCTGTTTTCTAGGCCTTTTAAGGGGAGTAGAGGACCAAGGAGGAACAGGAACTGAAAACTCTTGGGGAGCTTTAAGGACATTAAAGCAGGCAATAGCCCCTGAGTAAAGGCCTGTTAGTCACTTTGTGGATTCCTAGGAGCAGAAGAAACATGTTTTAAGTTTTTGTTTCTTTTTTAAGGGAACATCCCCTCCAAAAAACTGACAAGGCTCAGACCCAGTACAACAGTCAAGAACCATAGTAGGAACTTCTTCCCCAACTAAAAATGGAGGAACTCCACTAGGCCCTTTGGAAAAATGTGGTTCCCCTAAATGTCCAACATGGATACCTGCAAAGCCTTTTCAGACATGCTGCCAGCCAGATCCTCACTGGCCTCCAACAGAGTCGCGACAGAGAAATCCAACAACAGCTGGGCAAGCCTCCAGATTTATAATGACCTCAGAAGAAACATCTGGCAGAGGCTGGACAGCAGAAGATTCAGGTCATACCTTTTTCACCTTCTTCTTCCCTAACAGCTGACCCTTGGGGTGAGATAGTCCTTCCATTGTATCTCTAGCAAGAAGCTTAAGATGTTGATTCTCAAGATACAAGGAAAGGGAAGAAAGTCTACTGCGAAGGGTTTTCAGGATGAAAGCCTGACAAATTGAACAAGACGTGTGGTCATGAGAAGCTCCTAGACAAAAAAGACACTTAATCATGGTGGTCTTTATGAGGAATCCATCTCCCACACTGGCATTTACCCTTCCTGGATGACATTAACCCCAAGAAGCAAAAAACAAGACAAGAAAAAGCAAAAACTCCAATGGGCCACTTATCTGCAACTGCAAAGAAATCAGCACTTTTATGCCCTACGCTACACAAGGAACGTTTGGGTGATGTTCAGCATTTAAAGGAATATGAATCTTTGTTAGACTGGCAGGACATCGGGTTCCGCAGCAGGGACTCCCATATGTTGAGAATACTGCAGAAGTGAATGTAATGACATCAACCAAGTAGGATAAACAAAGCAACAAAGATCAGAATGTCTTGACTGAATAGGGTTTTGGCTTAAACCTGTGTTTTCAGAAGTACCTTTTTTTTCCAGAGGTGAAAAACTATGTTGTCCAGAAATATGCCATGGGAGAAAATATCAGATGCCTGGTGCTACATTCTGAAAGTTAGAGACAGCTTGGTGTACAGTTCCAAAGCTCCTGTTCTTTTATTCAAGCAGAAATGTCTCAGCTATATCTCACTATCTTTTGACAGCTTCTTTTTTCTGCTGCTGCTGAAGGTTTCCATTTGCAGGTCCTGAGAAATAAGCGGTCGTTATTTTTCTCAAACTGACAGTGTGAAAATTAGCAGCAGAAATACCCCATGTTCAGTTTATGTTCCCTTTCTCTTGCTGCAAAACAATTACCTATATGGCTGTGCACTATTTGTAATACTTATCAGCATTATAAACCAAGAGAAAAAATTATTTCCTTTTCCATTCCAAATAGACCATTAAGTAAAGTGGGAACATATCTCTTTCATGTTCAAGATAGTGTATGCTTTATCTGTGCTGATTATTAGTTTCCTGGGGTGATGAAGTTAACAGATTCTACGGGTAAGTGTATGGTAATGCACTAAGGGTTATGTTTGTGGGACTTGCCCTTCTAGATTTGGTAATTTCTTGCAAATATCCACATTGTGACTATATGGAACACACAAGATTTACAGAGCAGTGGCAAATTCAGTATGTGATCTGTAGTCCTAAGTTTTTTTTGTTTGTTTTGTTTTTTTTTTAACAGTTAGATCAACAGCACTGCAGAGACCATCAAAAGCTGATAAAGTGACCTACCCCTGTAGTGCAAAGGGATTCAACACTTTCTGCATCCACACAACCTGCTTTTGATGAACCCAATCAGTGCTGAAAGGGAAGAGCTGGAAAGGCTTGGACATCGCTAACTTAGCCCACTCAGGGGAGAGGGAGGCAACTGTGCCTTAGAGCTTGGGTGCCACCTGCCAGGAGCACTGAGTGTTACACCCATGGAGAACAAACCTGCAGATCCCATGCTTCCAAGCAGTGAGCATCGGTTTGTGTGTGTGTGTGTGTGTGTGGTCACCTCTTCCAGAGGTTGGGGAGCATAATGGAGCTCAAAGGAAGCACTGAAGAAAGACAGACACAGGAGTAGGCTCTCTCCCTACCTCTGGCACCAGACTAACACTGCTGGAGGAACAAATGGGATAATAGCATTTGCTAGGCAGAAAAGAGTGGGCTGTAGGTTCAGGGATGCCCGTCAGTCTCCTTCCTAAAATGAATGGGCCATCTGAGTACTGGAAGTGGGGCCATTAGGCAGGGTCCTATGGAGAAGTGATGAAGATTACACAGTGCATCATTAGTGATTGTTATATTGATGCACACTTAGGTTTAATAGAATATAGGAATGTTCCACTGCAATATGTAGATCTTTTATCAAGTCAATTAATAACTTGTGGAAGAAAGAGTAGAATCTGTCATCATCTTCCTAGCTAAAACCAGAGGACTTGAGTTCTATGCAAGAAAAATTGAATCAAAATCAGTCTAGATAACAGTACTACTGTAACCAATGAAGGAGCAATAACTAGCTATTCTGGCACCTGCAACTTTCACTGCCTACACTACCTTACCAACCTTGTACCTTATCTGTCAAAAAAGATTTCTATAACACTACCACTAACCTAGACAGGCCAGAGACACATAAAAGCAAACACGCACCAATAGACACACACACACACACACACACACACACACACTGCAATAAAACTATGCCCTGACTTAACCTTAAGCCACCCACACTCACATAAATACTCACTAACACCAACAATTTCATGATATCAGAAGGCTTCAGCATTAGTTACCCAAACCTACACCTACCATGACCGCATGCAACTGATGCTCAGTTCGTGTGGAACACTCAATCAGATTTCAATCACTCACTATGTAAGTCATCAGCCAGTTTGCCAACTCACTGAATTGGCATATACTATATCTACTACAAATTCTTAAAACTCAGTTGAACAAACAGCAAAAAGGAAATGTTTTATGCAGAGGGGCAATTATATATACCAACTCTAAGACTGCAAAATAGTGGGAAAAGGGCAAAATCCCCAATCCACACTGTGGCAATACTGCAAAATAAACATCATCATCCTGTGATGAAGTGGCAATTCAGCAAAACAATCCTCCTAACTCAACCTTCGATTTAACTGATGTAGTATAAAACACACTGAATATATATATATATATATATATATATATATATATATATATATATATGTATGTATGTATACACACACACACACACACACACACACACACACACACACACACACACACACACCCCAAAAACATTGGAAATGTATTTTATTCTGACTAAGGGGCATGTAGTTTACATGTATATACCTTTAAAGAATTCACACCTTTGACATATTTCAGACTTTGGAATGTGCATCATGGGGACTAGTGACCGGTATCTTCTAAAAGTAAATAGCAACAGAGCTGTGGTGACACACAGTCTGTGTCTGCCTCTTTATTTGTGTATCCTGAGATACTAAATATTACACCTCCCTCTAAGCATCTACTGTGTATTAAATTCCTTTATATGTGCTCTGTCTGGTTAAGTTTGTTATTTAACATAAGAAAGTTCCAAGCAGGCAACCATTGCTGCACTCTTGGGTCTGGTGATCTCCTGTATGACCAAATATAAAAATCGAAGAAACATTTGAAATAATATACATTTAGAGAAACTATAGGCAGAATACTTGCCAACATTTAATCTTTTACATTCTGTTTTATAACAATAAACACTGGTATTGAATGTGAAATGCTAAACACTTCAAAATCTGAAGATGTATGGTAGAAGTGACTTGTTTTAACACACTTCAATTTTATTTGCCTTGACATCAGACCCGCAGTATGTTTTCCTATTTGCTTAGTACTTTGGAACCGTTATAGTTACTGGGTTGTCTATCTTATTTTTTTAATTCTTTTTTTATATGCAACAGTATTTTTTTTTTTTTTTTTTGCACGTAACATCATCTTTTTTGCTTCAGGATATGTGGAAGACTGTAATTATTGTAGTGATCTGGCTCAGAACATTTCATAGTATTCATTGGCATAGTATCCTATAACAAGGCTAAGAAAGACTGAAGCCATTCACAGCAAAGTGTTAAACACTGAGGTCTTCTGCTATCCTCATATCTGTGTTAGATGGGTTAATTTAATCCCTATAGCTATTAGAGTCACACTCCCTTCACATGCATGTGTATACTAATTCACGCACACAGAGTCGCACCCTAGCCCAGTGTAAAAAGTTATCTGAAATATCAGTGAGGCTATTTGGTATTCACAAGTGCAACAGTGCAAAGTAAATGAAAAAGGAATGGAAGTGTGGGCATCTCTCAGGTCATTGTGATTAAGTATCATTTTTCTGCATTTTCTTGCTGCCTTTAGCTAATTCCGCCTAAAACACAGATTTTTCTAGAGTTTCTGTGATTTAAAAAGCTTGTTTCAGCTACATATTGTACTTATTTTACTGTCTGCACTTTAACAAAGTCATTTTTGTGTTTAAATTACCTGTTTAACTGTTGTAGGTTACACACTCAAGTGTGATAGTCATCTCTGTGCATTTAAAGTGTTTTTTTTTTATTGTATCTGCTTTATTTTCTGTAAAAAACAAAAAATATATACTTGTTTTCCCGCCTTTCTAAGCTAGTATAGTCCAGTTTTCAGGTTAGTGCTGAATTCAGGGCTCTGTTACAAGTTTCTGTGTTTGCCCATATCTTAATTGGATAGAAGGAAGCTTCTCTGTTCACTGTGAGAGAGGGAGCTTTGAGCAGCCTATCTGTCCCTGGAGGAGTGATTTCAGCCCAGAAATTAGTAGTTTATTGGCCATTTTGGGCTAATTTCTATCTCTTTCATTTCCCTGATATAAAACCCGCATTTGCGCAGTTTTGCTCGCTGGGCAGTGCCGGTTAGCTAGGGTATAAGTATTCCTGGCTCCACAAAGTCTACTCTTCAATTTTTCCCTTGGAACTAGACACATTTTCAACTTAAGCACTCAAACCATTCACTTCTCATACCAGCACTTGCTCAAAACCCATAGCAAGCCCTAATAAACCTTAGCACTAGACCCCCCCCCATACTGTAAAGAAGGACAATGCTCTCTATTTGACCTTACCAGCCAATCAGTAAAACAGTTCACTGTACCTATCCAAGCATGACCAAAGGGCAGTTTCAGGTGTGCTCTCTGGTCCAACTGGTGAATCTGGGCATTTTGAGGCAATGTTACAATTGCCTCATGTACACAGACAGCCCTCTCCTCCTTCCACCAAACACTAATACATGCGAGAGATGCAGTTATACAGCCAAACTGGAGGCTAAGCTCTCTCAACCCAAGACTGGACCAGGCAGTCAAGAGGAGAAGGGAATTACTTGCATCACACCACCAGTCTCACATAGACCTTTGAAACCAGCACTGGCAAAAAACACACACAAATACACAAAAACATACTCGGAGGCTCTAAATAAAAATCTGCAGAAGCAACAGAGACCTCCATTGCAGACATCCAAGCAACCTCCACCCCCCAATACAAACCATGAAACACATACTTCACAAAGCCAGTGTGCCACACAATCACAGCCCTTAAGGTAAAATAACATACCCAACACACTAGTAATAGGTGACTCTATAGTCAGGCAAACTGACGTCCCACTCACTAGGCTGAACGAAGAGAAGGTTACTGTTAGCTGTCTGTTGGGTGCCATGATTCGCCACATAACACAAGCACTCAGATCACTCCAGAACAAGTACAAATATGACTCTGTCATTGTCCATGTTGGTGTGAATGACCTGAGCCGTACCTTCCTGGACTACATGAAAAGAGACATGGAGGAGCTCTCTGATCATGTAGCCCAGGCCGGTATGACCCTGACCCTGAATAGCATCCTGCCCTCACCAAGAATGATACCACGGTATAGAGAAAAAAATATCAATTTCAACAATTGGCTAAGATTCTGGTGTCATTCAGAGGGGATCCAGTGTCTGTCAACCTGGGATGACATGCTTGACAAGCCACACTGCTTCGCTAGAGATGGCTTGCACCTCTCACCCTTAGGCTTTGGAATACTGGCCAAGGCTCTTGCCACCCCCATAGTGCCTTTTTTAAGCAAGGCTCAAAAGACAAACCCACTGCCATAAATAGCACAAGTAATAAAAAACTGAGGGCAATGCTACTCAATGCCAGAAGTCTAAACCTCAAAATGCACGCACTCAAGGCACTCCTCAGTATGGTGAAAATCAATATATGTGCAGTAACAGAAACCTCATTTAAGGCTCCAGAGAGCACCTCAGCACTACCAGGCTACAACTCATACCATACATTTCAGCCACA
Organism: Protopterus annectens; assembly: GCF_019279795.1. Classification (NCBI taxonomy): domain Eukaryota; kingdom Metazoa; phylum Chordata; order Ceratodontiformes; family Protopteridae; genus Protopterus; species Protopterus annectens. The sequence goes on from NC_056735.1 coordinate 299,443,326, forward strand.
AAACCAGGGCCGAAATACAAAAGGTGGGGGAGTATCCATTTTCGTCAAGGATACCCATACCTCCAGGTTAGTGGCACAGCACGATGCTTCAGAGATCATCCACGTGCAACTAACAATAGGCAAAACTGCTATTCAAATTATAGCTTGCTACAGATCACCCACCATGTCACAGGTCCTACCAAACACCCTGATATTGGGTGATTTCAATTACCCAAACATTAACTGGGAGAACTACTCAAGTACAAATTCCCTTGCCCAACATTTCCTAGAATTTATAAACTCAAACGCCGTGGATCAACTGGTCAACACCCCACCAGAAGTGACAACATATTGGACCTTGTCATCACCAACATGGGCGACCGGTTTTCCACACCGGAGGTCAACCCCTCGCTGGTTAGATCTGACCATAAACTAATCACTCTGGATATCCACATTCCGCCACCACCCCCGGTCAAAGAAACCACCATGAAAAGCTTTTCAGAAGCAAACTTCAAGTTACTTAAGACCGAGTTGGGAAGTTTCAAAGCCCCCATGCTAAAGGACAATGCTGTCCAACCTGCAAATTCCTTTACTAATGCACTCTACGGACACCTACAAGAATGCATGGATCATGCTATCCGAAACAAAACCAAGACTCACTCCTCCAAGAAAAGGAAACCAGTCTGGTGGACCCCTGCCATAAACAAGCTATACAACAGAAGGAGGAAATTAGTACAGAAAAGAGTAAAATCCCAAGAAGGGAAGACATCCCTGATCAGTATCAGCAAGAAACTACATTCCTTCAAAAAATCATCCAAGGCTAGCTTCGAAAGAAAAATTGCCATGGACTCCAAAGATAACCACAAGGCATTCTTTAACTATGTCAAGAATCTAAGTGGCAATTCTCAGATCTGCTTGGAGTTAGTGCAGAATGGCACAAAATACACTGAACTGACTGATATAGCCAACATCCTGGCAGACAGTTTCAGTGCAAACTTCACCCCCAAAAGGGCCCATAACTATACCAGAAGAATGTAGTGCCCCTGAAATCACAGGCACACAGGTTAAAACAGCCCTCTCCAAAGCCAAAAACACAGCATCAATGGGATTGGACGGTGTCCCAGGCTGCGTCCTACATGAGCTCAAAGATGAACTAACCCCTCATCTAAACACACTGTTTAAACTCAGCCTTTCCACAGGCTATGTGTCCACAGAGTGGTTATTCCACTCCACAAAGGTGTAGCCTCAATAGACCCCAGGAACTATCATCCTATAAGCCTGACTAGCTTGGTCTGCAAAGCTATGGAGTGCAGCATCATGGATCTCATTAACAGAGATATTGGAAACTTCCAAACACTGGAGTCTTCCCAGTTTGGCTTTGTTAAGGGCAGATCATGCCTCCTAAATCTGGTGGACTTCTTTGAGACAGTTACCAAGGCTATAGACGAGGGAAAGGTAGTCCACACAGCCTACCTAGACATTGCAAAGGCCTTCGACACCATTCCCCACTCAGGTATTATAGACAAGCTCACCAGTCTAAACATAAACCCCTACATCACGAAATGGATTGCCAACAGGCTCATGGACTGAACCCACATGGTAAGAGTTGTGGGAGCTAGGTCTGACTCTAAACTGGTTACAAGTGGCATTCCCCAGAGCTCAGTCCTAGGACCCCTCCAGTTCGGCATATACTTCTCAGAGGTACAGGCAAGCACAGGAGGACTATGGCTAACCAAGTTCGCACACGACTGCAAACTAGGGGCTATAATTGACTCTCTGGCTGACACAGACATCCTCCAAAAGGGTCTCACTGTGACAGATACCTGGTGTCAAAACCATGGCCTCAAGCTAAATGCCAAAAGGTGCATAGTTATTTATTTATTTTTATTTATTTTATTTTACATTTGTTGACCGGGAGAATCCGACTGGATATATGTCCATTTTCAGCGGAGGCCCGGGGAGAAAAGCTCCACATATAGAGTAAATTACATACAGGATAAAATAGATACATATTAATACATTATTGTAATAACCAACAGAGTTGCAGGGTAGCATTCATAGACAAGACATTATTAGGAAAAGATAGGCACAGGCAAAGAGTAATTTTACTTATACTAGATAGTCTAACTTGACAAGGAGTGAGAATAGTGTTAGGTAGTGTAGAGAAGATTGAAAGACTTATTATGGGGGTAATAGAGAAGATCCAGAGAGTACAACAGGAAGGAGATTGGTTGATAGATGAGAAAAGAAGTAGGCAAAGTAGGAAGATATTAATCTGGATATGAGCATTGGCAAAGCCAGTGAGACTGGAGATGGTGGGTAAGACTTTTTTTGAATTGGGGTAGGGAGGTAATGGTGGTAATAATAGGTGGGAGGGAGTTCCATATCTTACCAATGGAATTGGCAAATAATGCATCTCCTCCAGAGTTAAAGGATTTGACTGTTTGAATGAGTGTTCTACACGAGGACCGAAGGCTATTTAGATTGGTGTATGGTATGATTAAATTACCCAGTGCTGGGGACTTTTCAGGGTGTTTGAGTATTTTGAATGCCTCAATGAGTTGGTTTAGTTGAAGAAGGTTTGGGAGTTCTAACCAGCCAAGATATTTTAGGTTAATACAATGATGAGTTCTATATGGTTTGCCAGTTGCAAATCTGGCTATATGGTTGTAGGAGCATGATAGTTTATTTAGGTCTGATTTGTTAAGGTTGGTAAACAATGGAGAGGCATATAGAAGGGTAGAGAGTAAATGCGAGCGAGCAAGGGTTACTTTTGCATTTGGTGTTAGAAAGGATTTGATTCTATATAGTGACCCCAGTTTCTTGTTAATGGTCTTAATGGTTTGATTAATATGGATGTCGAATTTGAGTTTATTATCAATGGTCACTCCTAATAGTTTCGTGTGGGAGTCTGGGGAGATAATTGTCCCATTATTGGATTGTATGGTAAAGGCAGTGTTTGGGAGTTTTTGGGTAGGATGGAAGAGTAATAATTTGGTTTTCTTTGGATTCAGAATTAGTTGCCGTCCAGCTAGCCACTTTTCTATTGCTGAGAAACAGCTTTGGGTGTTAGATAGTAGTTTGTCAAGGGATTTGTCAGAGCATATTAATGTCGAGTCATCGGCATATTGAATACAGGTGGCCTCAGGGATGACTTTATGAAGGTCATTAATAAAGACTGAAAAGAGAAGTGGACCCAGTATGGACCCCTGAGGAACTCCAATGGTATTTGGAAGGAGGTTGGAGAGCTTATTTTGCCAAAGTACTGCTTGCTTCCTACCAGAGAGATAGGCCTGAAACCAGTCTAGAGTTAGGTTATCCAGGTGGAGGTTTCTTAGGGTATCATGGAGTAGTCGGTGGTTTACCATGTCGAAGGCCTTTGATAAGTCTAGAAAGAGTGCTGAAGATATATTTTTGTTATTCCGGTTTTGGTTTATTATATCAGTAAAAGAGAGGAGCGCTGTAGTAGTACTGTGATTGGGTCTAAAGCCATGTTGAGAGTTGGTGAGCAGATTGTTCTGGGTAAGATAGTGAAGGAGTTGTTTGTGTAGGCATTTTTCCATGATTTTGGCTAGTGGTGACATTATGGCTATAGGCCGGTAGTTTGATAAGTCAGTGGATGTGCCGCCTTTGTGAAGTGGGATTACGTATGATATTTTCCATATTGAGGGAATTGTAGATTCGGAAATGGTACGATTAATAAGTATAGAGATGGGGTAAGCTATGTCCTCTGCAGTTATTTGTAAGTATTCAGCTGGCAGGAGGTCTGCGGAGAGGGTGCTAGGTTTAAGTTTTTGAAGTAAGGATCTAATGGAGGAAGTAGAGACTGGTTGTAGGTGGAAAGTGTGAAGGGTTTTTGGAGTGAGTTCTGTAGTAGTGGAGGCTGTGGTGGATAGTTGGTTAGCTAAGGCTTGTATAGTATCCGTAAAGAAAGTGTTGAAGGTATTGGCTACTTCTTCAGGGTTTTTATCTACTATTATTTCTGGGGTAGGAGTGGAGGATTTCCCAGGATGGAGAAGGTTATTTAGACCTGCCCAAAATTTTTGAGGGTTGTTTTGGTGCTTATTTTGAAGTTGGCAGTAGTAGTTTCTTTTGTCTATTAGTATGGCTTTTTTTGTCATATTTCTTTGTTGCTGAAATTTAATGCGGTCTGGGGGCGATTTGGTTGTACGCCATTTTTCCCAGGATTTGTTTCTGAGTTTTATTTTAGATTTTGTTTCTTTTGTAAGCCAAGGAGTAATATTTGTTTTAGTTTTGATTAGTCTTTTTGGGGCATGTGTATTAAGTATGGTTAGGAAAGTGGTATTAAATTTAGAAACTGCCTCTTCTAGGGGGAGGTACTTAAGAGTTGCCCAGTTACAGGATCTAAGTTCCATTTTAAACTTTGAGAGGTCAAAATTTTTCTTATTTCTAATTGACTTATACGTGGGATGTATAGGACTACCTGTTTTATTTTTCCTTATATATGTTATAAGGTGATCACTGAGTTCATTTGGGAGGGTCCCAGATGTATACATTTGGGGTTGACTGTTTATAAGGATCCAGTCAAGGATACTCTCTTTTTGGTTAGAGTTCCCAACTCTGGTAGCAGAAGTGATGGTCTGAGAGAACCCATGAAGATTTATATGGGTAGGGTTAGTCTCTGAGGAGCATAGGTACCAGTCAATGTTAATATCTCCCAGGATTATAGTTTCCTGTGGGTAGTTATTGGTTAGCCAGTTAAGAATGCTTTCCAATGTGTCAGAGTTTTTCCCCGGGGGATGTACATTACAATTAGATTAATACTTTTTTTTCTATTAAGCTGTAGTTTTAGAGCAAGTATCTCAGCATTAGAGATTTGGGGTGGTTGAGTAGGGTTAAAACTGACATTTAGATTACTTTTGTAGAGCACTGCAATGCCGCCACCCTTTTTTTTTATACGGTCGGCTCTATGTATATTATAGCCTGGTGGTATAATCTCATTGTCATTGGTCCCTGGTTTTAGCCAAGTTTCTGTTAAACACATAATATCTGGGAGGTGGGTAGCTAGTAGAGCATGCAGGTTGTGTATTTTATTGTTGATGCTTCTAATGTTTAAGTGGCAGATATGGAGGGAGTTAGTATTTCTTGGTGGGCTATTAGAGTTGATTTTTGCTGTGGGGCCAGGGTTCGGGTGGACATCTCCATCTTTAGTGATGCTTTTTCTGAGATATTCCACCAGCCTCATAAGTTTCTGCAACAATTTCTGCCCTTGTTTAGATTTGGGGCGTGTTTGGTCTGGTTTGTAAGGGTAGTAGTAATTAGAATTTGTGGTTTTTCTGTGTAGTTGTTGGGTTGTGTTGTTGGTATTATACAGAGGTAGGGGAGCTATAGTTTGATATCTGGGGTAATGGAAACCTGAGTAGGGTTGATCTTCATATTTGGTTATAATGTAAAGTATGGTAATTACTGGTAGTAGAAAGGATATTATTTTTAGTGTTGCCCTTCTTTTTCCCTGTAGGGCAGATGTAGTTTTCTTTGAGCTGGGGTGCATTGCTGTAGGAGGAAAGTAGAAGCCTTTGCTTTTTTTTTTTTTTTTTTAAAGTTTGAAGGGGAGGAAGGTTTTGGTGTTTGAAAGGGGGTGGGGGGTAACAGGAAGTAAAATTTGGTAGGCTAAGAAGGATAGAGGGGCGTGGCTACTTAGCTATAAATGTAGGACTACTGGGGGCGGGTGGGATTTGGGGGCAGGGCGGGGCGCGGAGCGAGCCCGAGCGCAGCGAGGGCGAGCGGAGCGGGGTTTTTCCAGTTCCAAATTGACTATGGGCAAGTGGAAAACAGGCAAGTAGAATGTTAATGCAGGAAGCAACCCAAAATACAATATACTTTAACTATTTTTAGGAGCTCTGTTTGTTTCCAGAAGCTTTGGGAGATGTACTATTAACTTCAATTTATGTGAATTTTACTGCCGTTTCTTTGAACCCAGTGCACCAGCGGTTATACTTGTATAATAGTATTTATTTTAGTTAAGATAGACTATTGATAAAGTGATTAACCTTGGTTTTTTTAGAATTGAAGGCACCAAGTGATGAGAGCTTTTCTGTGGGTACTGTTCAGTGTTAGCGACCCTCAGGATAGGTAGTATTTAGCCAGCAGGGAAAGTAGAAAGGGTAGTGCCTGTAAGGAAAAACGCAGATACATAGATAGATTTTACATCATTCCCATTTACAGTTGCAGTACAAATGGCAAGTAATAAGACTTGAAAATCAAACTTATTGGGTAGTATGTAATGAAAAATCACAATTATTGGGTACAGTTCAAAGTTTAAAACACAGCGTTGGTAAAACTCAAATAAGCTATCTATTTAACACACAGCGGTAGCAAAAATCAAGTTCGCTATCTATAGGTTTAAATGCAAGCATAGTCCTTCAGTCATTCTAAGAGTGAAAACAGTTACTGCGTAGTGTAATCCTTCCTCACTACAGCCTTGTAGCTGATATTAGTGCAACGCACTTGCTTGCTGTTCTTCACGCTAACAATAAGTATATGCAGAGCCCAGGATACTAGGAATTTGTTAAAATTACAAAGCACTAACCGCCAAATAACAGCAAGTATTTTTAACCATCAAATATTAGAAGTAAAGCCAGCAGACTTCAGTTCGCTGTAACACTAATACTAACTACTGGTTAGGTAAGCGTGATACACGCTTAGAATCATCAGCCCTCTACGCTGTTAAAAGCTAAATCCCAGCGTTTAGATGTAGCAGATATACAGTATTTTATAGACAAATCTCAACACCAAGTATTGTCGCAAAACAAAGTAATTTCAAAGTTATATCATAGTGATATAAATAGTCAAAAAACAGTTACATACCCTGGTTTATGGGCTAGCGACTAGGTTCAGGAAGACAGGAGTAATTAGAGATTTAAAAATGGCGCTACTTGAGGGTAGATAAATAACCTCACCTCGTCACAGGTAGGAGGAGGAGGGTTTATCCAGTTCCAAATTGACTATGGGCAAGTGGAAAACAGGCAAGTAGAATGTTAATGCAGGAAGCAACCCAAAATACAATATACTTTAACTATTTTTAGGAGCTCTGTTTGTTTCCAGAAGCTTTGGGAGATGTACTATTAACTTCAATTTATGTGAATTTTACTGCCGTTTCTTTGAACCCAGTGCACCAGCGGTTATACTTGTATAATAGTATTTATTTTAGTTAAGATAGACTATTGATAAAGTGATTAACCTTGGTTTTTTTAGAATTGAAGGCACCAAGTGATGAGAGCTTTTCTGTGGGTACTGTTCAGTGTTAGCAACCCTCAGGATAGGTAGTATTTAGCCAGCAGGGAAAGTAGAAAGGGTAGTGCCTGTAAGGAAAAACGCAGATACATAGATAGATTTTACATCATTCCCATTTACAGTTGCAGTACAAATGGCAAGTAATAAGACTTGAAAATCAAACTTATTGGGTAGTATGTAATGAAAAATCACAATTATTGGGTACAGTTCAAAGTTTAAAACACAGCGTTGGTAAAACTCAAATAAGCAATCTATTTAACACACAGCGGTAGCAAAAATCAAGTTCGCTATCTATAGGTTTAAATGCAAGCATAGTCCTTCAGTCATTCTAAGAGTGAAAACAGTTACTGCGTAGTGTAATCCTTCCTCACTACAGCCTTGTAGCTGATATTAGTGCAACGCACTTGCTTGCTGTTCTTCACGCTAACAATAAGTATATGCAGAGCCCAGGATACTAGGAATTTGTTAAAATTACAAAGCACTAACCGCCAAATAACAGCAAGTATTTTTAACCATCAAATATTAGAAGTAAAGCCAGCAGACTTCAGTTCGCTGTAACACTAATACTAACTACTGGTTAGGTAAGCGTGATACACGCTTAGAATCATCAGCCCTCTACGCTGTTAAAAGCTAAATCCCAGCGTTTAGATGTAGCAGATATACAGTATTTTATAGACAAATCTCAACACCAAGTATTGTCGCAAAACAAAGTAATTTCAAAGTTATATCATAGTGATATAAATAGTCAAAAAACAGTTACATACCCTGGTTTATGGGCTAGCGACTAGGTTCAGGAAGACAGGAGTAATTAGAGATTTAAAAATGGCGCTACTTGAGGGTAGATAAATAACCTCACCTGCGTCACAGGTAGGAGGAGGAGGGGTTTATCCAGTTCCAAATTGACTATGGGCAAGTGGAAAACAGGCAAGTAGAATGTTAATGCAGGAAGCAACCCAAAATACAATATACTTTAACTATTTTTAGGAGCTCTGTTTGTTTCCAGAAGCTTTGGGAGATGTACTATTAACTTCAATTTATGTGAATTTTACTGCCGTTTCTTTGAACCCAGTGCACCAGCGGTTATACTTGTATAATAGTATTTATTTTAGTTAAGATAGACTATTGATAAAGTGATTAACCTTGGTTTTTTTAGAATTGAAGGCACCAAGTGATGAGAGCTTTTCTGTGGGTACTGTTCAGTGTTAGCGACCCTCAGGATAGGTAGTATTTAGCCAGCAGGGAAAGTAGAAAGGGTAGTGCCTGTAAGGAAAAACGCAGATACATAGATAGATTTTACATCATTCCCATTTACAGTTGCAGTACAAATGGCAAGTAATAAGACTTGAAAATCAAACTTATTGGGTAGTATGTAATGAAAAATCACAATTATTGGGTACAGTTCAAAGTTTAAAACACAGCGTTGGTAAAACTCATATAAGCTATCTATTTAACACACAGCGGTAGCAAAAATCAAGTTCGCTATCTATAGGTTTAAATGCAAGCATAGTCCTTCAGTCATTCTAAGAGTGAAAACAGTTACTGCGTAGTGTAATCCTTCCTCACTACAGCCTTGTAGCTGATATTAGTGCAACGCACTTGCTTGCTGTTCTTCACGCTAACAATAAGTATATGCAGAGCCCAGGATACTAGGAATTTGTTAAAATTACAAAGCACTAACCGCCAAATAACAGCAAGTATTTTTAACCATCAAATATTAGAAGTAAAGCCAGCAGACTTCAGTTCGCTGTAACACTAATACTAACTACTGGTTAGGTAAGCGTGATACACGCTTAGAATCATCAGCCCTCTACGCTGTTAAAAGCTAAATCCCAGCGTTTAGATGTAGCAGATATACAGTATTTTATAGACAAATCTCAACACCAAGTATTGTCGCAAAACAAAGTAATTTCAAAGTTATATCATAGTGATATAAATAGTCAAAAAACAGTTACATACCCTGGTTTATGGGCTAGCGACTAGGTTCAGGAAGACAGGAGTAATTAGAGATTTAAAAATGGCGCTACTTGAGGGTAGATAAATAACCTCACCTGCGTCACAGGTAGGAGGAGGAGGGTTTATCCAGTTCCAAATTGACTATGGGCAAGTGGAAAACAGGCAAGTAGAATGTTAATGCAGGAAGCAACCCAAAATACAATATACTTTAACTATTTTTAGGAGCTCTGTTTGTTTCCAGAAGCTTTGGGAGATGTACTATTAACTTCAATTTATGTGAATTTTACTGCCGTTTCTTTGAACCCAGTGCACCAGCGGTTATACTTGTATAATAGTATTTATTTTAGTTAAGATAGACTATTGATAAAGTGATTAACCTTGGTTTTTTTAGAATTGAAGGCACCAAGTGATGAGAGCTTTTCTGTGGGTACTGTTCAGTGTTAGCGACCCTCAGGATAGGTAGTATTTAGCCAGCAGGGAAAGTAGAAAGGGTAGTGCCTTGGTTTTTTTAGAATTGAAGGCACCAAGTGATGAGAGCTTTTCTGTGGGTACTGTTCAGTGTTAGCGACCCTCAGGATAGGTAGTATTTAGCCAGCAGGGAAAGTAGAAAGGGTAGTGCCCTGGTTTATGGGCTAGCGACTAGGTTCAGGAAGACAGGAGTAATTAGAGATTTAAAAATAGTTATCCTCTTTGGAAAAAACAAAGTACCCACAAACTACCACATAGGTGGTAGCCCCCTAAATATGGAAGACATAGTAATGGATCTGGGGAATCAAGTAGATAGAAACCTCTCCTTTGATAATCAAATTGCCAAAGTGGTTAGAAAATCCTTCTATGTGGCCCACCTAATCACAAAAGGGTTTGCATCCAGATTGAAAGAGGTCATTGGGCCCCTCTATGCATCACTCATCAGACCCATCATAGAGTACAATGCCCCATTTGGGATGTAGCTTACAAGACACCTGCAACAACTGGAAAGTCCACAGAAGTCCCTCACCAAGAGGATCACTGGCCTCAAGCAGATGCCCTATGCAGCTAGACTGAAGAAACTGTAGCTGTACTCGGTTGCATACCACCTACTCAGAGGTGATCTCTGCCTGACATACAAGGCCATGTCCAACCCAGAATTGATGGACATGCTCCACCTAAAGAAAACTGTGTCCCCTCGAGCCACATGCTCCAGGGATCTAAACCTCACCACAACAATAAATAGGATATGCTGGAGGGATACATTCGTGTCCCTGAGACTTCTCATGCTCTGGAACAATATTCCAATCTACATTAGGCAGAGCTCCTCGCTAACCTTCTTCAAGAGAAACCTTGACGAGTGGATGGGAAACAGAAAGTTTACCCAAGTGATCACTTCAATGGCTCTGCTAGACAGAGGCACAGGGAATTAATCTAAGGGGGTGGTGAAAGCCAACACATTCTGGCTAGGCTTATAAATGCCTTCGGGCAGATAGTCTAGTACCTACCTATGAACCTATGTAGTGGCCTTTGAATGAGGCACTTCCAGTGAATTGTCTGGCTTCTTTCAGTAGCCTAAATATGGCTATATAACTATCCTCATTCCTGCTTTGCAGGAAACCCAATGTTTATTCAACAAGTATGCCTCTTTTTTTTATGTAAGAAATTGAGGCATTCTCTCTTTTTAAAAAGTAATTTCTTTTTGATGAGCGATAACATAATTAACCAAGACACTATAGGATGTGGTGTACTAATCACTGAATGTAGCTGTGAGGCCATTGTTGTCATAAACATTACTGAGAAGATCTGATGAAATGGAGAGGAACATCTGGAAGTCAATAAATCTCAGCTTAATTTTTAGTATGAAACTTTATTGCAGCAGTTTCTATAACATGAGAAATATTGGAACCAGATTTTTGTAAATTGCAAACAACAAATAGTCCATAACTTTCAGTTTCTCAGTCAATGAATAAACATCCCTACCATTCCAATTACATAAGCTGTTTGCTGTTTTATCAGAGCCTGCTGAGTTCTGCTCCTTAGCTCAATACACATTAAGGAAATACAGCCAGTGTTCTGAGATTCTGTTACGTATTCTGTTTACCTCAGACAATAATACACAGAGTGTTTATTGTGCTAAATATATGCTGTTAACTCAGTAACTACATTATTATATTTTTGTTTTCAACATAATGTATGATTTACATTATTTTGTTTTTGTATCTGTAGGTTCTGGAAGCTTACTTTCTGACTTCTAGCCATTGCTTCTTAGACTTTTCTATTATATTTAATTCTATTTATTTCCATTTGTTTAACAGAAAAGCCTGGCTTGGCAAGCATAGCCCTTTTTTCCAGCTAAAGCAAAGGGAGAATAGCTCAAACATGACAGTGGAAATACTTATATTCAAATGGATTAGTAACATAGATTACATATACAGGTAAAATAATGATGTACAATGGCAGACTAAAGCTAGACATTAGTAAAAAAAACATTGACGGTTTTCATGCATATTAGTATTAGTAATTTAGATCACATTCATAAGTTAAGTTGTAGGGGGTTTGAACCCCTGACTATCTAGCTAATGGCTCTTTTTTATTTGTCCCATTGACAACCTGTTTGTTCCTCTGTCTCTGAGCAGGATCCATGTACTTCTCAGCCTGGGTGAGGGCTGTACATCCCATTCATTCCTTTGTCTGAGGACCTGATCAGCCCATTCATTCCCTTGAGAGGTGAGAAGCAGGAAGTAGGCTAGTATGGTCTGTTGAGCTCCACAGATGCTATTTACCATTAAGAGAAATATGTGCCTCCCTATGCTGCCCCTCTGCTAGTACTGATATTACCACTGTCAATGTGTGTTTGCAAGCTTGTGCTCCATGGCTGTAATACCTAGTGCCCATCCCCAAGTCATCCAAGAGGTGAGCTAAGGCTTCATCATCCAACCCCGGGATGGGTGACCCAGCAGTGGCCATTCACACCCATACTCCCTATTACTGTAAAAGTATAAAAGTAGTAGAATTGTTCAGCACAAACTCATCTTCACCATGATATCACTTTCTGGATTAAAAGTCTTAAACTGAATTTTAGGTTATGATGAATAAGTTCATTTTTGTATTGTTTTTATATTGTTTAGTAAAAACTTAGGCCCTTTAATAAATGTTCAAACTGTATGTATACTGTGAGCATTGTGTTTGCTCATATAGTTGGCCTGTTTCAAATGAGGCCAAAGTAGTTCAGCCCATGGTGACTGCTTGTTCAGATATTTACAGAAGTGTGAACCTTTTGACCACTTGAATAATTATGCATGTGATTCTCATTTAATAATCCCTGTAGTTCTTCTAGACAGCATCAAGTATCTTTGTCAGATGCATTTCTCATTATTGTGTAAGCTTTAGGTTGACAGCTTTTAATAGTTTTTTCTGTAAGGCTGGTTGGCAGCTATTAATGTAAATCTAAATATGCAGACATGGACACCCGCAAGCATCACTCAACTAATCGTAAAGAAGCACCTAGAGGTACCGCAAGGGTTTTATGAGGCATTTTTTTTTCTTACTGTGACATAGTTTCTTTTTTCTTAATGTTAAGCCTGACAAGCAAGCAAGAGAGTGAACACTGTGTAGAGCTGAAGGGTGGGAAAAGTGTTTCTGATCCTACATTTCGACCACTTAAATCATCAACCTTATAACTAGTTACAGGTTATTCGCTACAGTTACCACACTGGTTTGGACTTTCTGCCCCTTAGGGATCAACATAAAGAAGCATTAAACTTATTCAAAAGTGCACTGCTTCAACAACTAGGAGAAGGCGCTAAGTCTGGGTGAAAGCTGAGCTTAACTGAGCAACCCAACATCCCTACATCTCACCTCTGCCCTGCCAACCTAAAGAAATCCCTAACATATCACTTCCACCCAGTCTTTTCATTTTACTATGTTGAGTCCAACCTTTTCTGTAAATATATCTGGTTTAACAACAACTGAAGTGGTTTCACTTCCAGAAAGAGTAAAAAAAATGTGTTGCTTGCTGTGTGATACACTGACTTTTGACTAACTATTTTAAATGTATCTGCTTGGGATGTAAACTTTAAATTAGAAGTGATGAATATTTCTAATTCTTGTTGTCGTTGTAAATTTATTCTGATCCTATTATACTCTTCACATCAAACTATATAAATCTGTTGTCTGCTTACCAGTTTTATGCAGTTCAGAGTCATAGGACAGGTATTGCCTATATTAGCAATCAGTGGGCACATAGCTGAAAAAGGGATACTGCATAAGACATCAGTGTATCACAAAATGCCCTCTCATGCACTCATATAGTCTCTCTCATGAATACCACTCAGATATGGACAGTTTGGAAGATCATTTCCTCTACTGCATATGTGTGCATTATGGAAGAAAAGTAGACTGTCTGGTAAAACCCCACATGGACTGCCAGCAGCATTGTGAAAATGGATAAAACCCTAACTATAGCCCAGGTGACCAGGTTTAGACTAGAGCTTTAGCATCTGAGATGCTGGCAAGGGGAGGGTGGGTATGTCAGTCCTGCAGGGGAAGGGTACACTCAGATGTGCCTATCAGTTGATCTCTATCAGGGGCTGGAGACACAGAGGGGATGCTGTCCTTAAGGCAGTCAGGGCATTGGCTGAGTTGCCATGGAGGTAACTATACTACATTGCGTGACATGTACAACGTAGATGTGCTACATTGCAAGTATGGCCCAGGGCTTTATGAGGGAATGGGAAACATAGAGCTTAAAGAAACCCTCCTTGGCAGCCATATGGCTGTGTCTTATCTATAAAGCTCTGCTAAGCATACTTCCATTTTTTCCATCCATGTTTTAACATTAACTGCTTCTTGAACTTAATGTTGTAGCATATTCTTACATCTGTAAATATGTATATATATTTGCTTTTTACCATATTCTTGTATCAGTAAATATGTTTTCTTAATTTCTTATGTAATCCTATTCACCTGGGCCATGCCTGAAAATGGTCCATTAAGATCAGAGCACTACCTCGCTAAACAAATATATATAAAAGTCTGATCTGACTGAATGGAGATCTCCGTACAGAGCGGAAAGGGAAGAGCTCCCATTTCTGCAATGTAGTGCGATCTCGGAGTTGGAAGATTAAAGTAAGGGGGGGTGGGGGATGTTTAATTTAATGTTTTTTTTGTTTTTTGTGGTTTTATGTCAGTTTTCAAACTTTTTCAAGTTTGAACATATGGTCTCGGCCATATGTGATTCGAACTTGTAAAAGTTAGATCGACTGAAGTCGACCCATATATATATATATATATATATATATATATATATATATATATATATATATATATATATATATATCTATATGTATAAAATGACACTTCCTCAGGTGCCTCAGTCTCCTTGCTAGCCTCTGTTATGGGCTGGTGTTAGTCTGGGGATGGAAGGAGAGCCCAAAATGTCCAGTGAATGGAAGGAGGACAGCTGATGGTCAGCTGCAAGGAGCCAAAACGAAAAAAAAAAAACATTTAAAATTCAGGTAGGATATTCAGTCTGAAGTGGAAAACCAGTCACAGTGGGACAGTTAACACTGTGTCATAATATTGAAATCTGTAAATAACCCCAAGTCTGGCATAATGGAAGTAGTTATACATTCATCTGATTGTATCCTAATACAAGGCTACCTCACTGACATCTGCACATTGTCTGATATTTGCTGATTATTTTTCCACATCAGGTGATGTTTCAATTGCTAGTATTCTGTTTTTGTGTAATCCAAATATTACTTCTGCATTCTTTTTGCTCAGGTTGTAGCTGAAAAAGGTCCACTTGGATCAATTAATAAACCCTGTTATTAAATGTGCATAAATGAATCACTATTATTTATGTGTTGCAGGCAAGAGAAGGAGAAATAGCCATCATAGACAAGGTCCTAGACAATCCAAACTTGACATCTAAAGACTTTCAAGAATGGAAACAAATATACCTTGATCTTTTCCTGGACATATGTCAGAGCAATGCTACACAGGACCCCGAAAATGGCACTTCTTCTGACCTAGAGGATCTACTTCCATCTTTAGTGCATACTCAGTCATATATTGAAACGCATGTATAATGTTCTTGCACTGATTCTGTAACATGCAGATTACTCAAAACATGTGCATAACATATTTTATATATGCGAATATGTAAGTGACTTCCTATATTAATGTTAAACTATATAGAGTCGATGTAAATCTTACACAGTTCTGCTGCTTTGTCTGATTCGTATTTTGTACAGTATGTGATCTAACCTTTAGTTTACATGTGTGAAAAAAGTAGTCCTTCACTGAGTTTTTCTAAAAAGATGTACTTTTACTATTAAAAGAGATTTGAAGGACTAGTGGTTCTCATATGAGCAACATTTTGCACTATTATGTCCATGTTTCTTTAATATTTAGTTATTA
The DNA here is from genome assembly GCF_019279795.1 of Protopterus annectens. Classification (NCBI taxonomy): domain Eukaryota; kingdom Metazoa; phylum Chordata; order Ceratodontiformes; family Protopteridae; genus Protopterus; species Protopterus annectens. Next base: position 299,458,905 of record NC_056735.1, read on the forward strand.
TTATGTCCATATTTGCTGTCAGTATTATTCAGTTACTTCAAGATTTATTTTTACTGATACATGTACAGACATACCACATTTTCAGGAAAGTTGCGAATTAAAGTTTATTTTCCTACATAGCTTTGATAATTCATCTCTAAATATAAAATATAAAATATTTGGCCTTAGCATTTGAATGTGATAACAGTAATCAAGCAAAGAATTAGTATATAAATACCAAAACTAAGGATTAGTTTGAGTCTCAAGTACGTGTAATCACCAGGACTGGTTACTATCTTTCACAAAATATACATATCCATCTATACTTTTGTAATTTAATTTGTCATTTTCTGTTAATTTTGTTACCGTTCTACCTCTTGTGCTGTTAAAAAATGTGACTGTTTGTATATCCTGCACTAGAATACATTATATTTGGTAGAAGAAAATTTTGGGAATATTTTATTAAGTAAATATGTATAATAGCTCACATTAATTTTTGAAAGTTCAATCAACTCAAAACAGTAAATGAATACAGTTTTTCTTCATAAATGTAACCAGTTAAGATGTGTTAGTGCCTTCTTAATTGGAATACAAAACGGAATATATCCTGCTCTAAGTTACTTAGAGGAAGGACATGCACATATCAAGTTGTCATAAAAAGCTAAAATAAATAAACCAGTTCATGACTCCTTGGGAAATTGACCAGCCTGAGTGTAAATTCAGATTTACATGTATGTGAAATGCATCCCATCAAATAAAGCTACAATACGCATACACACTGTTGAGCATTACCTTTAGTAGAGGAAATGTGCCCTGGGGTTGTTGTATTAAAATACACCTTTTATGTTGCTGTAGGTGCCATATCCTAAATATTATCTTACTTGTAAATGAGCCTGTTACTTCAGGAATAAAGTGATCAAGTGCATGGCAAAACTTGGTTTGTGCTGCTTTTATTTGGTATATTGTATTATTTAGAGTGTTTGTGAGAGTATTATGCCGATACTTTGCCTTTTGTACCTTATTTTCCTTCAGCCCTTTCAATTTATGCTATTGCCTGTACTAATCAGTGAATGTATTTACAAATCTAGAAGCTCAGCTCTTTGGCAGTGGTCATCTTTACTGCAGAAAATGATTTACAGATGTTTTCCTATGAATTATCTCTTTGAGTACAAATGCTTTGCAGAGTTTGCACAACCATTTTGAGGAGAGGCCTTTCTGGAGGCAGTTATGTCACTTAAAATTAAATAGCTTGGATGACAAATCATGTTTGTATGGATTTTGGGGTCCAGTGTAATATTTATACCACATGGGAAAGGCTATTTGTATAAATTAGATATTTATGTACTGCATGGATACTGACTTGTATATTTACTTTTCAGGTTTTGTACAGTTACTGTGGGAGAGGGGTGAGCTTGACTAAAAAAAAAATGACTTGTGAAATGGTAACAAGCATTTTGACTCTAGTTTACTGTTTCCTGGACCAAAAGTAAATATATTATTATAAATGAATTATATCTTATGGATGTATACAACATGACCCTGTAGAGATGATTCAGTGTCAGGACTATGGCAGTAAAAAAAGATTTTGCTCTGTTGCTATGCAACAGCTTTTCTGACTGTACTTTACTTTTAGTAAAGGACAGCATTATTGCTCTGAAAGTTGCGATGTAAACCTTACAGATTATATTTCTATTTTAGGTTTCAATACTAAGCATAGCATGACTGGCATATTTGTCCCATCAGTTGTATTGATTATGGAGCCTTCTTTCAAATTATTACTGCTTCTTATGTATGTTTGTACTGTATCATTTGAGCTGACAAGCAAAACGTTGATCTGAGTCCAATAAAATAAGCTTTTTAAAACAGTGATGTTGTACTTTTCCTTGGGTTTCTAGTTAATATTGACTTTATTTCTCATTTCCAGTTTCTTGAATAATATATCAAGGTATGTATTAATAGTAAGATCATACTTGCCTACTAATTGCTTCTTAGTAGAATAAACAGCTGATCCAGATCAGGTAACTTGTTTTTTAAATTATTTTTTTTTTATCCACCATCCATCTGGTCAAGTTCCCACTTTCTTAATTCATTTTTCTTGACTCCAAGGATTGGAAGGCAGCAGTGACTAGCAGAAGCTGGACCACATTATCCTGCTGGAGGGTACGAGATGTTATCATATTTTGTTTGGCAGTGAACAGGCATAGTACAGTGTCTTGCTATGCTGAGCTGTGTCCAGGTGCATGCTTCTGCACATCTGCAGTACACAACTGATATGAGTGCACCTCTTTGCTTGGCTTATACCCACATACCCCTGTGTGTGTTTAATTTACAGGTCTAAGCCTTCCCTGCGAGGTGCTTCTGAGGTTGGACTTTAGTTGACTGTCACACCTGGGATGAATGAAATGACTCCAGCCACTTATTCCTATCCTTCCCCAGCTGGCTTCCCATTCTTTGGTGACTATTGGTACTCACCTTGTCTGGAGCATAGTAAGACCAAGATCTGTATGTTATACAGATGGTATTAGCTGTCTTTTACCTTCTCCTTTGAATACATAAAATAATTTTCTTTATTTTGTTCACTGCGAATAGCTAGATTTATGCTTTGAAAGCATTATTGCCATTTCAAGGTATATGACAGTAGAAGACAGTAGTTCTAATATGGGCACATGCAGACGGAGCAGAAGAATCATGAGGATACTGTTACAGCACTTCAAATGCATGCCTAAGCATCATGTACTTCCCCTATCACAGGCCAGTGAAACTTAAATTCCTTCTCCAGAAATTCAGAACAAAGTTCTGTACAGACAAAATCGCTGCTCAAGAAACTGAAGCGAGAGCATAGGCCAGCACTTTAGTATGTGGTTAGTTAGAACTCTGTAGTAGAAAAGGGATAAATTGTTGTTTTATTAATAAATAAACATTTCAATGCATATGATACCTTGTTGGTAAGCCGTTCCTGACACTAGATTAAAACACATGGAATCAGTGATGGAGAAGGTAACTCAGTATGTTAAGAGAAGTGTCTTCAGTACTGGAGCAGCAATGCCTTTTTTGCTTACTGCCAGCTACCACCAGGTGAAGCCCAGCTGTAAAGTGAGCAGTAAACTTGACTGAATAGCCTAAAACTCTCTGTCAGTATGTATATATCCTAGTCTACAGTGAATCTAATCATGTAGCGACCACTGCAAGGGTGCAGGAACAAAATGTTATAAAAATATTACAAATCCTGATGAACTGAACCTGCCACCTGTGGTATCTCAATGGGTGATGCATAACTGATATTTGGAGGAGGGAGGAATAACCATTTTGTGCTAAGATGACATAATGAGCTAATGCTGTGATTTAGCATTTGCTAGAATTAGAGGACATTATTAGTAGGGGGTGGCACAGTGGTTAGCATTGTCACCTCAGAGCAAGAAGTTCTCCTGTTTGATTCTCAGCTGGGGTGCCTTCTGTGCGAAGTCGGCATGTCCTCCCTGTGTTCGTGTGAGTTTCTTTCAGGTGCTCCAGTTTCCTCCCACATTCCCAAGACATACTGCAGGTGGATTGGGCATTTTAAATTGGCCCTAGATATGTGTGTGTGTGCGCATGCGTATGCCTTCTGAGGAAGTTTGAGTGCCAGGCTGGCAACTTGACACCGTAAAAACTCTACTGCCACTGCGGACTGATAATCCGTTGTGGTGACCCCTAATGGGAGCAGCCAAAAGGAGAAGAATAGGATAGTATTAGCATGATGACTGCAGATTCTATTGCATTCTGCACTGTGTTAGTCAATCTACATTGAATGCAAGTGATATACAGGTGTTCATGCAGATCACTATGTGTGTGTGTGTGTGTGTGTGTGTGTGTGTGTGTGTGTGTGTGTGTGTGTGTGTGTGTGTGTGTGTGTGTGAGGGGGAGATAATTCTGTGTATGGAGCTATCCACTTAATGGTATCAGTATGGATGGGGGGGTGTTATTAGAACAACTCTGCAGGGTTCAATAGAAAAATTCCTGTTAAAGGAGATGTGGATGAAGCCCCCAAAATAAATATATTTAACATTATTTCTGGGAGGTCTGATAATCAGCATTTTGATTTTACTTGTGGTCTGGAAATATGCCATTCAAGATAGTCTCTTTAGAGCTTAAAAATAAAACTGCATGCAGTCAGTATATCAATGAATGACTTATCAAATCAGTCTCTAAAGACTACATTTTAGCTTAGATTTGTAGCAATAAATTTTGAACACTAGTTTGTTAATTGGTTTGCCCATAGCTGTCCCTTACTTACTGTTTTGCCTTATTTGTCTTCTGCCATTAATTTCATTCTCCAAATTAGGCTGTCTCCAAATGTTCCAAACAGTAAACTTCAGATAATGCAGAAAAATTATTCATATCAATGTCATTCAAATATTCATCATTTTCTGGTTTAATGTACTGGTATAGCTTTGTTGTGTCACAATGAGCAGTTGCATAGTTCCACTAATACGTTTCTTATTAGCACATACCCTTGATTTCAGCCTGTGCACTTTTGTAGGTGGGTGATTTTCTTCGGAAGTAACATTCATATTTTTACAAATTTTAGGGTGTCATTAATATTTTGTTAAACGCTGCAGCTCCTAATTCTGCAGGTATTTACCACATACCATATCATTGTCAGATAAATCGCATGGATTGTGTCCATTACCACAAAGGACAACCCAGTGCATTGCAAGCATCAACATATTTACTAACCTGCAAGGAGTACTACTGTGTTGGTGTCAAGTACCACTGAGTCAAAATCACAGGATATGAAGCATTCTTGATTTCATTGCTATAGTTCCATGTTAGTTATGTTTACCAGTATAGCAGGATTATCTGTAACTCTTTTGTCAGTTCAGTGTACATAATCAACAAGGCAGTCAGAAGATCAACAGGTAACACACTCATTTTTGGTCTTGGAAGACCAGAAGGCTATGGATTATATTCTTACTCCAGGTAATTGGATTGCTTGACACTGCATTGCAGCATTTGGGGTGAATGTGCCATCCTTCAGAGGAGACATTAAACTAAACTCCCATCTGCTTTAGTTTGTGGTAGTTTCGATGGATATAAAAGATTCAAGAGCACCTATCAAAAAAGTGGAGGTTCTTTATTGATAATCGCCACAGATATACATTATTTACATAGTCTATATTATTCACATTATTTACTTAGTATACATTATTTACACCTTTGTATAGTACAAAACAATTTTATATTATTAAACACTTCCCCATACTTTTTTCCAAGGCCAAAAATGCATTTTCTTCAAGATTTCTGATTAAACTTTACTTCATTAAGTCTCTCTTTCAATCCATAATGTCTGTAGAAGAAAAATATTATTTTACCGATTTTTTCAACTTTTTTCATTTTTTTATTACCATAATACCCATATTCAAACATACTCATGAACTAGTGTTCACCCTTTTGAAAACCTTTCAACATTTTGTTTTTACATATTTCTTCCCATAAATTCTTTACTCTAGAACATTTCAAACACACACGTTCTTTTGTTTCAAGTTCCACACAATGAATTCATATCCTTTCTACCTTTATTTTTAAGGCATGTTAGCTTTAACAGGTAGTTTACCTATTGATAATCTCCACAAAAAAATCTTTACATTCATATATTTTCTTACACCACATACATTTTATTTTAATAACATTCTTTTTCTCCATCTGTAATGTTTCCAAGGAAAAATAAAATAATGTTCTTTCATAATATACAAATATCATTCTTTGCTATTTTTTCAACAATGATTACATTCAATTTCCATAAAAGATTTTGTTTTGGTACTCCTTTATATCTTCATTCATATAACATTTCCATCTTTTCCCCAAAGCAATTATATTTAACATACAAAATGTATTCTGTCAAATTCCTATTATCTTTGTTTATAACTTACTAAGGCCCTATACAAATTCAAGGAAGCCACATGAGCAATCCGGTTACTTAACCCTAATCCCCCTTCTTCTTCCTTTATAAATAAAACTCCCCATATTTTTCATAATTATACAGAATCTTATAAATACTTGCTAAATAAGCTAACTTGCCTAAGAGAATAGAATTTATCAAATACACTTTTTTCATGTATGACAATTTATATAACTTCCAAAATGTACATATATCTCTTGATTCCTGAAATACAATTCTCCCATTGTTTTTCTTATGGTCATTTGATCCAAATACTATTCCTAGTATATATATATATATATATATATATATATATATATATATATATATAACCTCTGCATTAAGCTGTATAACTTCTGTATTTCCCATGAAGCCAAAACCTATACTTTTGTCCTTATTTATACATAAACCAAATAGCTTTAAGAATGTAATTAACTTTCTGATTATCTCTTCCATCCATTCTTTGTTCTTGCTAATTAACACTATATCATCTGCATATGTATATATTATTGTTAATCATATTTATTCTATCTTATAGCCTGCCATATTTAATATTCTGTTAATTTTATTGACAATCACATTCATAACTAAAGCAGATATAATGCTGCTCATTCAGCACCCTTGCCTTATTCCACACCCTAATTTAATTTCCTCACTTAACAATCTATTTAGAACTATTCTTGCATTATTTTACTCATATACCAACTTAATTACTTTTACTAAACTTTCACTTATGTTATAACCCCTTAATGTATCACATAAAGATTCAAATTTTATTTTATCAAATGCCTTACTTAAATATCCTACCATGACTTTAGCTTCCACTTTTTTATTTATAATATCATTTATTACTTATTTTATTATCCATAATAAATCCTGTCTTCCTTTCCACTTCCTACCAAAAAGGTATGATCAAGCATCTTATATACGTTGTTAGTCTTTTAGTTATTATTATCATAAATATCTTATAATCTGTATACTTCAGTACTATTGGTCTCCAATGTTTTATATCATCTTTCTCTCCTTTTTTGACAAATTTCATGATCTGAATACATACCTTTATATCTACCACACCTGTCTTTAGCCATTCATTTAATCTTCTTCTTCTTCCAGCTTTTCCCAGTTAGGAGTCACCACAGCGGATCACCTGTCTGCTCATGATTGGCAGTGGAGTTTTACGGTGTTGAGTTGCCGGCCCGGTGCCCAACCTTCCACAGAAGGCACACACATGCACACACTCACACCTAGGACCAATTTAAAGTGTCCAAATCACCTACAGCATGTCTTTGGGATGTGGGAGGAAACTGGAGCACCCGGAGGAAACCCACGCAACCACAGGGAGGGCATGCAGACTCCGCACAGAAGGCTCCCCAGCTGAGGATCGAACTGGAGAACCTCTTGCTGTGAGGCCACAATGCTAACTGCTGCACCACCATGGCCACCCTTAGCCATTCATTTAATACCACCACAAAAAATAATTTTAGCCATTCATTTAATACCACCACAAAACATAATTTTTGCCAATTTTCCATATTATTGTATATATGATATTAAATACCATCCAGTCTTGTAGCTTCATCCAGATTGAGATCTTTCAATATTTAATTTAGGTCTTTCGCATTTTATTTTTTTCCTAATTTACATTATTGCCTTTACTTAGTTTTTTAACTATCAATTTCTGTGTCAGTTTTGCCTCCTCCTTTACAAAAGTATGCTCTATATACTTTTAAATCACCTCAAGTCTTCAGTCTTGTGAAATTATTTTTTCTCCATTATTCTTTAATTCCCTTATTATTCTTTTATTCTATTTACCAATTTATTCAAGTAAGGTGCCACCTCTTCCTTTCTTTCCTGTAAAAATCTATTTGTTTATATAACAGTCTCCTAATCTTCTTCTGATTTAGATAATATATTTCCTTTTCTTTCTCATAAAAAAATGTTTTATCCACCAATATTCCTTTAAACACTTCTTGAGTCAACTGTTTATATTTTCTTTTCTCTGTCCTTCTGTTTTCATCTTGACATTCCAAAAAAAAAACAATGTATAATTTTCCTTGAAATTTATCTACAAACTTCTCCAGTTTCATAAAATATTCTCATACCTAAATGATCCCTCCATAGTTAAGCATCTTGACACCTTTACCTATTCTTATGTATACTTGTTTCTTGTGTACCTCTATCCATATGGCTACATGATCTGAAAAGCCTGTCCTTTTTATCCCTTTTTGCAATTTTTCAAAAAATGTCAGACACTAAAAAATAATCAATTTCAGTGTTAATTTCACTTCTTCTGTAAATCCCAATGTTTATTATCCCACATGTATAGCTTTGCACTTTTTATTATATCATGTATAATTTTAATATGACTTTTTTCTTTCCTATTCTTAAATTGCAATTAAAATCCCCACTAATATTATATCCATATTAACATGTATATAATTTAGAATTTTTGAAACATTAGCCCTCTTTCTTTGAAGCATATGCATATATTGCAATAATTCTGTAAACATTTTTCCAAATTTAAATCTATTACCGTTATTCTTCCTACTATTGTAAATAAGATTTTAATGTTTTCTTGACATAATACACCTATTCTTGGACATGTACCTTTTCCCATATTCCATATAATGTTTCCACCCCATAATACATCAGTTTGTAACCTTTCTTTAAGATTCTAGTATCTTCTAATATAATTATGTGCATATCAAGTGTAGCACACCATTCTAAAATACCTAATGTTCTTTTAATATTCTTCATACTGTTAGCATTTAATGCTAAGATCTTCAGCCTTTAAAATTAAATTAATATTATTCCCTCTCTCATCCTTTACCTTTTTTTGTTTTCTTTCACAACTACACTTTTAAACATTCTTTTCCTTACCCTCTTTCCTATAGATTTTTTTCTTTCCCCTTACTACTTGCCAGTTTAAGAAACAAAAAAATGGAAGGCGGTGAAGCAGGAAGCAAGTAGCCAATGGTGATATGAATGTTTATTGAAGTCCAAAATCAACAACTCAGTTAAAATCCAAAAAAGATGTAAAAGATAAGTGCTTTTATCCTTTTTACCCCCAAGACTTCATCAGATAATTAAACATCAAATTATACGCAGTTTAAATAATTCTGAATAAGTCGTGTGACCAGCAATTGAATTTCTTAAAGAATCCTAAACTTGAATGCAAGGAAAGCTCCGTGTAAGTAAAATATTAATTTCAAGTTGTTTTAAAATATAAAATATATAAAAAAATAGTAAAAATGTATAATCAAAATATATAAAAAACATTATGAAAAGTTCTCTCCTAACAACCAAGTGTTAACCCTTTAAATGGAGTAATAAACTATATATAAAAAATAAAAAGTTCTTAAAAATATAATAGTCTACCACCTAGTACCTAGTTGAAAGCCAAATAATGGTCAATGTAAACAGCTCAAGTAGTAAAATTCCTAAGATGTCTAGTATAGACAATAAGTAAGAAAAATAAAAATAAAAAAAAAAACACAATTATATTAACTTTATAAATATTATACAGTTTAAAAGGTATATAACTGCAAAAATAGCCCTATAGGGACCAAGTACAAATCATCTTTCCAGGGATTTCTTTTTTAAGGGACATACTATATTACAATTGTCATTTAGACCCAGGGGGTTGAAGGCATCAAGTACAAGTTGCCAGTATAGCTCCCTTATTCCAAACTGAACTGTCCATGCCCCCCAGTTAACTTGGATGGACTTGTTCAATAATAACAAATCTGAATTCATACTCTGGGTATAGTAATAGGTGTTTTGCCAATGCATTACTAGTTTTACCTTTTTTAATTTCATATAAGTGCTCATAAATATGCTCCTTCAAAGCTCACACTGTTTTCTCTATATAAAGGGAATGACATCCCTGACACAGAGCAACATACAACCCCTTTGGTTTTGCAATTGTATCTTGCCCGAATGTAATAGGATCTACCACTGATAATGCATCCATCTCCCACCCTAATCTATGTCCTGCCAGCTACCCATTTGTGGTACTCTGTCATACCAGTTGCATTTCTCTGTCCTATCTAGTATACCATCTCAGTCATCACTGCTGAGAGAGGTGAGTGTGAAATAAGCCACATCTTCCTCAAGAAAATGTTTGCTGACTCTTGTAAGTAAGCTCCATTAAGTGTATTAGCTATGTGCATCAATAGTAAACTTGAAACACACTTTGTAAATTCAACAGCATTCTCTGCAGGCATTTTGAAGCTCTGTGAATAGATTTTCTGAAAATGTTTTGCAGTGGCTTATGACCAGAGCTCTCTAACTGACTTGCCATAAACATAATCATGCAATTTCCGACAATCAAAAACAATGGTATCCTTTCTTTCTATTTATCTTTCTGCACATATTTTGCCTATGTTTCTGTCAAACTCCCCACTGCCAATGAGTGTGAATGGCCATCAGAGGTATGGTCTTTTGATTCACGCCACTGGTACCAAACAGACTGAAGTATAAACACGGCATACAAATACGAATCAATAAATAATATACTAAATGCAGCTATACCACAAGAGGATGCAGTAAGTAAGCACTGCTGCCCTGGGTATGGCCCTTCACATTCTACACCCAAGAATAGGCTTCACACTGAGCACCTTACAACAAAAGTCTTTGCCCTAACTCCCCAGACCCCTTTCTCATCACTCAGAGTTTCAGTTCCTTCCAGTGGTCACTTGCCCACAATAACTGTACTTTAAATAAAGTCATAAATTCACACATGTACACGTTAGTTGCAAGACAAGGTAAGTAATATTTTTCAACAATTTAGCCTTCTGTTCTGACTCCCAGTAGTAAACCACCATGATAACTACCACTGATTATTAGACTGGGGATCTCCCCAGTTACTGTTTCACTTTTATTAATAACAAATAACTGAAAACTCAGGACTGTCTGGTCAACGGAGGTGGATGCCAGAAACGTGTCACATTTTGGCAACTAATATAATTTATTAATTAAAAAATACATAAATAGATGACCAGCCAAAAGATCTTTGAAACTGTATAAATAAAACTAATTTAGGCAGATACTAGCAGCTTACTTCCGCGGTGCTGCAGCGTTAGTGTTGTTGCCTTACAGCAAGAGGTTCTCCCATTCAATTCTCGGCTGGAGTGCCTTCTGTGTGAAGTCTGCATGTCCTCCCCGCGGTTGGGTGGGCATTCGAAAGACATGCGTAAATGGGCGTGCCTTCGTTGAAGGTTGAACATTGAGCTGGCACCTCGACGTTCATGAAAACCTACTGCCAATCATTAGCAGACCAGAGTTCCTCTGTGGCGACCCCTAACCGGGAAAAGCCGAAAGACAACAACAACAACCAGCAGCTTTGTCACTAATTAGCAATTAAAAACTCTTATCAGTTAACATATATATATAGATGACCAGCCACAAGATCTTTGAAAGTGAGCAAACAGAAATACTTTATTTTGAAAAGAATGAGTTAAGCAATAAAGTTTCATGGAAATATACAGAGAGATGATACATTTCACATAAAACAGAAAAATAATCATTTAAACAAATAGAATGCAATAGGAATTCTGGAAAAAAATAAGCTAAACTTACCAAAATTTTCAAGCAGAGAGAGAACGACACAAGTGATAATAAAGGGTGGGAGATTGGCATAATGGTTAAAGTATTTGCCTTACAAACATAAGGTACAGGGTTTGATTCTCACATGGGATAATTGGCTAGGCTTAAAATGTTCCACAAGGCAGTTAGCCTAGTACCAGTCTATGAACCTAAACTTAAGGCAACAGCATCAACCTTTTCAACTGTTGTTTTTTTTTTTTCTTTCTTTTTTTTCAATTGTTTTTGGTTTATATCTTTTCTATAGGTTTTTCATCATACAAACTAGTGTTCACATTTACATATTAATTTGTCTACATGCTGAGCTTGGAGGAATCATCTAACTGAATTTTGATGGCTCTAGATTCCAGGCCCTTTGCTTCCTTTCTTACACCCTATGTTTAATTGCTATAATTCCAGCTAGAATGGAGCTACAACTTTGAAACCTCATAAAAATGTATCAAGTTTACACATCTTTCCATTCCACATGTAGGAGTTCACCTACTGCAGATTAAATTGCATTTTTAGTATATCTGCCACAGGCCTTTTTCAGGCTTAATTGCAGCTCATTTTTTTTATTACATTTTGATTCAGAAAATAGTGGCATATTTATATGTGTCATACTTCCCCCTTCTTGACTGCAATCAAGTTTTCTTGAGACACCCACAAAAGTAAAGTATGAAATGATGGGTGCAGTCTTCTGGTATCTCACCCAATCCCTTGCCTAAAACGCTATCTGACTACATCCATAGAAGTAGAGTTAGCTGTTGCCATAGTAATCTCCAGCTTGGCACGCCCTGGCTGAATCTTACTACAACCTACTCTATGATCCAGACAAGACAGTTTTGCCATTTCTACCTTGCACTTGTTGGCCTTAATATCTAATACTACTATTTTCAGTTTGCTCAACACCTCCATAACATGTTAAACATATTCTTGCAAGGGCCAGCTGTAGATTGCAATATTATCAAAGGGAACAAGAACATTGTCTCTGGTTCATTCATATCTGTAATACACTAACCTCTGTAATGTTGCAGGGGCATATGTCATCCCAAAATGCATCCTGTTGAAATGAACTGAATTAAGACAAAGTGAGTCACAAAACCTGACCTCTCTCTTGTGTCAGGGGTCAGTAATAGATACTTAGCCACAGGAAACTGCTGTAAGGCTTCATCTGCTCTGGGAATGGGGTGAACATATGGCTCTACTTGACTGACCTGCTGTAGATGGATTACCTTGTCCAATGAGGTGTAATTCTGATCCTCAATTAGGTCTACCACATAATCCCATCTGATTCCAACAGTACCCTACTGGAGATACTGATTACCAGTGTAAGTGTATAGTGTTAGAGCTTCATCATGTTAACATAATAGAGTTTGTGGTTCTGCCTCTTAGCATGCATCTCTACCATGTACAGTAGATATAAAAAGTTTACACACCCCTGTTAAAATGCCAGGTTTTTGTGAAAATAAAAAAATAGCCCACACTAAACCATTTCAAAACTTTTCCCACCTTTAATATGACGTATAACCTGAACAATTCAATTGAAAAACAAACAAATCTGTTAGGGGGAAAAATATAAAAAATAAAAAACGTACAATAAGCTGATTGTATAAGTGTGCACACCCTCAAACTAATACTTTGTTGAAGCACTTTTTGATTTAATTACAGCATTCAGTCTTTTTGGGGAGGAGTCTATCAGCATGGCACATCTTGACCTGACAATATTTGCCCACTCTTCCTTGCAAAAGCGCTCTAAATCTGTTAGATTGCGAGGGCATCTCTTGTGCACAGCCCTCTTCAGATCATCCAACAGATTTTCTATTGGATTTAAGTCTGGGATCTGGCTGGGCCATTTCAAAACTTTAATTTTCTTCTGGTGAAGCCATTCTTTTGTTGATTTGGATTTATGCTTGGGGTTATTGTCGTGTTGAAAGGTGAAACTCCTCTTCATCTTCAGCTTTCTAGCAGATGCCTGAAGGTTTTGGGCCAAAAGTGACTGGTATTTGGAACTGTTCATAATTCTCTCCACCTTGACAAAAGCCCCAGTTCCAGCTGAAGAAATGCAACCCCAGAGCATGAAACTGCCACCACCACCACATGGTGATGTGAAGTGCTGTTTTTGCGACAAACGTAGCTTTTGGAATTGTGGACAAAAAGTTAAATCTTGGTCTCATCAGACCATAACACATTTTCCCACATGCTTTTAGGAGACGATCTATCGTTCTGCAGATTTTTGCCAGGCCTGGATGTTTTTCTGTCTAAGAAAAGGCTTCTGTCTTGCAATCCTACCCCATAGCCCAGACACATGAAGAATATGAGAGATTGTTGTCACATGTAGTACACAACCAATACTTGCCAGAAATTCATGTAGCTCCTTCAGTGTTGCTGTAGGTCTCTTGGCAGCCTCCCTGACCAGTTTTTATCTTATCTTTTCATCAATTTTGGAGGGACATTCAGTTCTTTGCAACATCACTGTTGTCCCACATTTTCTCCACTTTTTGATGACTGTCCTCAATGTGTAACATGGTATATACAATGCTGTGGAAATTTTTTGTACCCTTCTCCTGACTGATACCTTTCAACAATGAGATCCCTTTGATGCTTTGTAAGCTCTATTCGAACCATGACTTTTGCTGTAGAAGGCAACTGAGTAAATTTCAAGAAAATCCTACTAGGACAGCTGAACTTTATTTGGGGTTAATCAGAGTCTCATTAATTGATGGCAGGTGTGTACCCAAGAAGACTGAATGATGTAATTAAATCAAAAGGTGCTTCAATAAAGTATTAGTTTAAGGGTGTGCACACTTATTCAACCAGCTTATTGTATGTTTTTTTACTTTTTAAAATTTTCCCCCTAACAGATTTGTTTGTTTTTCAATTGAATTGTACAGGTTATAGGTCAAATTAAAGGTGGGAAAAGTTTTCAAATGATTTATTGTGGTCTCATTTTTTATATCACAAAAACCTGGCATTTTAACAGGGGTGTGTAAACTTTTTATATCCACTGTAGTTAACATCACTTTTTCATCCTTACAGTAGTAAAAGGACCCTGCTATGCTGACCGCAGTTTGCTGTGTCTAACAGGAATAAACACCATCACTTTCTGCCCAAAAGAATACCATCAGGCTATGCCTATCTCATCAGATTGGACATTTTGCTGCTGTTGTGCTTCTACTGCATGCTCGTCTGCCATCCCCATGAGTTCTTTAAGCCTAGGCCTAAAGCTTAAGACATAGTCCACAACATTCTTCATTTTATTCATTCTTGTGGTGGAAACAACAGTCAACCTCCCACTCATTTTGAAATAAAGACAGTGCTCCCCATCTATTACCATCAGCAACTCAAAGGGTGAAAATCCTATAAATTCCTGAGGCAGATCTCTATATGCAAACATGATATGGGGAAAATACCTGAGCACTCCCCTCATGAGGTGTTCTGCACATACTCTTAAGATGGTGCTTAGTGCAGAGTTAAACCTCTCCGCACATCATTGGTCTGTGAATGGTAGGAAGTACTCTTGAAATGCTTTTCCGAACAATACTTTCACAAACATCCCTGCAGTTCCTACATGAAATTTGCACATCTATTTGTGAGCATTTCTCTTGGGAAACCTACCCTGCTGAAAATTTCTATCAGAGCATTTAACATCCTCTCTACCTCAATAAAGGACATAGCCAACATTGCCGAGTATATAGTAGCATAGTCCACCAACACCAGGATGTACCTCTTACCTGTGAAACTTGGAGTATTAAGAGGTCTCACAATGTTCATAGGTACTTCGTGAAATACTGTTTTTATTTTCTTTTACCTTAGTTTAGTTTGATAACCAGGTAAGTATGCTGCTCATCAGACCCCTTTCAGCCATGATGTGGGCCTAGTGGATAGAAACAGTTAATGTGTACAAGACAAAGAAGTAGGGCAGAGAAGAAATGGAGAGTGAAACAATAAAGCAGTTACAAATATTTACAATAAAATGAATCAGTTCAATGGCATCTCAGCTGCAACGTCTTTGCTGTTATACATTGCCTGAAAAACAAACACATATGGGTAGTGACACAATGCAGCAATTAAAACATATGAATAATTTTAATGGATGTTCAATGGCAACATGGCTTCTCGATAACAGGGAAAAGCATCAAATAATTTTCAGCTTTATCTCCTACCTCCCTCTGGCACTGCTCATATGTCTTGCAGTACCACTTTACATCCTTTGCATAACTCTTCTGTTTGTACACTTTTTAGTCCATATGACCCAAAAAGGGAATATCATGAGCTGTGGCCAGTGGTGCCCTTCACTAGGTCCTTGCTACCACCAGCTGTGACATGGCATGACATCACTTCTTCCTCTAGCTCTCCTTCAGGAGTCCATTCTTTGTAAAGTAATCAAATTGTCCCAGTATATGAACTTCCACTGCCTTTGACATTCACTCACTCATCGATGATAGTAAGTTGACAGGTTCATAGGTGTATACTAGCCATGCAACCTAAACGTGACCCACAAGTTTTATGTTTTAGACATACACATGGGGGTGGTTTTTGGTTATAACATGACTTACTGGCTGTCTCTGTCCATCAGAGACATAGGTGCCATACCAGGGGTGAATTTTCAATTTTCCATCCAATGGTCCAAGTTAATCTTGAATAGGGTTAGGAAGGGGCTTTGTTTCACATGGATTGGCAGCCTATTCCAGAGAATGGGAATTCTCTGAGATTCATATCTGACTCAAACATGTACTATTTAGGTTCCAAGCAAAATGTAGGTTTTTGGATCTAGTAGTTCTGATGCTGTTTGTTTTGCAGATGAGCAAAAGGTTCATCAGAGCAGGGACCAAGGATTTTTATGCATTGAAAGCCAGGCACAGATAGCCTCTCAGTAGTCTGTTGGAGACAGAGATAGGGCTTTGAGGCAATCCAAATCAAACATTGTATTTATGCGTTGTTTTCTTTCTGTAAAGTAACTTTGCAGATATTCCAGTTGCTCCATGTGTCAGGTTAGGTACATACTAAAGAGGCATTATACTCTACAATGGGTCTGATGAGGACAAATATTTAATATTTTATTTATTTGACATTTGTACTGGAATAGTCCATTTGAGTTACATAACCCATTGCTCCACATTTACAACTTGGTTACACATTTAAACAATTTTTTTACTTATATGATATGTATAATACCCCCAATAAACAAACTGCAACATATAGGAACAACAAAAAGACCTGTAAAAGATGAGTTTATTCAGAAACACTCCAGCTCCTTGGCAAATAAATGCCTTCAAGGAGTACAATCATATAGAAAAATTCATTCCAGACCTTATATACCATTCCTAAAACATATGCAACACAGTTAAGGAAATAAATTAACTAATTAAATAATTATATCAACAATTTCAAATTACATTCTACATTTAAACCATTGGTGGTCAGTGTTACCATACATCAAAATAAAAACACTGTCCTTTTTGTTGTTTCTATATATCATTACTTATATGAGCCTACATAATTGGTAATTTGTGAACAAGCATTTAGAGTTACTTATATAATGCTAAACATGTCATACTAAACATTTAGAGTTTACATACATTCACAATTAGAAAATAAGCTTCATTGAGTTAAGAGTATGTTCTTAGACTGTACTTGTTTATCATGACACAGATTGGAGTCAGTCAATCATGTGTTTGGACCTTGGTAAATACAGGTAGAATGTCAGGGACAAAAAAGTGCATAGTTGTTAGTTGATGGCTTGGCTTCCATACTGTTACTGAGGTTAAAAGTAGATTAGCTTTAGAGGAGGAAGGTTAGTGGATTCATATTAATGCATTAGCTTTAGAGGAGGGAGGTTAGTGTATTATGATGAGGTAATATAGAGGGCTAGAGGAGGGAATTAGCCTAAAGTTAAGCATGTGCGTTTGCTAGGACAAGACAGGCAGTGGGTTTACAGAATAGGTTATTTAATGTATTTAGGTGTGTATATGTTAGTTGGTTTGATAGTTCCAGCCAATTTAGCTCTTGTAGTGGTATACATTAGTTGGAGTTTGTTGCAAACTTTGCCATTTTATTGTAACATTGTTCCATTTTAGTTTTGGAGGAGTTTTGCAGATTAGTTAGTATACAGGAACCATAGAATGTGTCTTTATGTTTTGTTGGATATGAAGGTCAAAGTTGAGTTTGCTATCAATAATAACACCTAGCAATTTAGCTTCTTGAACATTGTCTAGGATAGTTTTGCCAACTGCAAGGATGTTTAATTGATCTGAGCTGAGGGTGGTATTTTTTGGATGGAAGTCTATGAGTTTGATTTTTGGGGGGGGGGGGGGGGGGGTTGGAAAAAGTTGGGCCACTGTGAGCCAGGATTCAACTGCTGTGAGAGATTGTTGAGTTTTGTTTTGTAGTTCAAGGAGAGTACGAGGTGTACAGATTAAGGCAGACTTATCTGCATACTGAATTAATATTCCAGGGGAAGAGATGGTATGTAAATTATTGGTGAATATGTTAAACAGTAGGTGACTTAGGATGGAGCCTTGGGGAACTCCTACAGGGTTAAGTAGGAAGAGGGAGAGTTGGTTAGACTATTTTACTGCTTGCTTCTGGTTATGTAAATAGATCTGGAGCCACTGAAGTGTGGTGGTGGAGTATCCTAGGTTTGATAGTGTTTCTAGAAGTAAAGGGTGTGAAACCATGTCAAAAGCTTTTGAGAGGTCCAGGAATACTGCGTATATGAGGTATCCTTTATCACTGGCCCTGTTAATAGTGTCTGTAAAAGATAGTAGTACAGTGGATGTGCTATTATCTGTCCGGAAGCCATGCAGAGTTTGAATGGTTTTCATAGGATCATAGGAAGTTTCTAGGCTATTGGCCCTGAGGCCCTTATAAGCCTAGTCAAGAGTTTAGCTCATGTTTAGACAAATCAGCACCCAATGCCCCTGTCCAGCAGGGACACAGGTGGAATACCAGGGATGTATTTGCTATTTCCCATCCAGTTATCCAGGTTGCATTTAAAAAGGGGTAAAGAGGTACTCTGCTTGACATGGAGAGGGAGTTTTTTCCACAGATGGGAGGAGTCTCTGGGGCACAAATCTGACCTGCAAACAAGTCCTATTGATGTCATAGACCAGGTTGAGGCCGCATGTGTAGGTTACTCGAGTGGAGCTTGATTTGCAGATATGAAGCAGCAGTCCCATCAAGGTGGGGTCCAAGATCTCCTTGTATGCCAGACAGAGGTCACGTCTGAGGAGTCTGTAGGAAACTGAGTAGAGGGATAGGGCTTTTAGCCTATTTGTGTATGACAGATTTTTGAGGCCCTGGATTCTTCTGGTGAGGATCATCTGTGGTCTCTCCAGCTGCTGTATGTGCTTTGCAGGGTACATGTCAAATGGGGTGTTGTACTCAATAATGGGCCTTATAAGGGAAGAATACAGGGGTGTTATGACCTCCTTGTCCCTGGATGAGATACTCTTACTTATGAGGTGGGCCATGTAGAAAGCTTTCCATATCATGGAAGCAACATGGCGTTCAAAAGTCAGATTGTTATCAATCTGTGTGCCCAAATCCCTCATGACTGATTGCATGCTTAAGACATTGTTATTAATGTGATAATTTGGGAGGACATCACTCTCCCCAAAGGGGATGATGATGCATTTTTTGGTATTCAGCTTGAGGCCATGTTTCTGGCACCAGTCATTTGTTTGCTTGAGACCCTCTTGGAGGATGTCTATGTGACTAGGGGAATTGACAGCGCCCAGCTTGCAGTCATCTGCAAACTTGGTCAGCCATAGCCCACTGGTTTTGGCCTGCACCTCAGAAATCTATATCCCAAATAACAGAGGCCCCGAGACCGAACTCTGTGGTACTCCACTCGATACGGGTCTACTGCTTGAGGTGGCTCCCCCTATTTTGACTAGATGGGTTCTATCAGTGAACCAGTTAGCTACCCATCTGGTATCATACAGATTCATGCCTAGTTGAGAGAGTTTATCTATTATGCCTGAGTGGGTAATAGTGTTGAAGGTTTTGGCTAGGTCAAGGTAGGTAGTGTGCACCTTCTTCCCCTCATCCATGGCTTTGGTGACTCTCATAAAAGTCGACCAAATTTAACAGACATGACCTCCTCTTGATGAAGCCAAACTGTGTGGGATCGAATGTTTGGAGGTACCCAATGTCCTTGTTAATGAAGTCCATGATAATCCGTTCCATGGCCTTGCAGATCAGGCTAGTTAGGCTGATAGATCTATAATTTCCTGGATCAGTGGAAGCTCCAGCTTTGTGTAGAGGGATGACAGTGGCTGTCCTCCCACTCAGCTAGGACAAAGCCGGTACTCAGGCTTTGTTTGAATAGGGCGCTTAATGGTGCTGCAAGTTCTTGCCTGAGTTCATGTAGGATGCAGTATGGTATGTTATCGGGTCTCATAGAGGCTGTATTTTTTGCCTTTGAGAGAGCAGGGATGTACTGAATGCTAGATATAAGGGGAAGGGGGAAGGTACTGGGAATATCCTGATTTACTGATGGTGGGGACAGAGGGGTGAAATTTTTGTTGAATCTGTCAGCCCACAAGTTTGCTATATCTAAGGCATTTGTATATGTGGTGTCCTTGACCACCAGTTCTGAACAGATCTGGATTCTTCCTTTGAGACTGCAGACATATGTAAAGAAGGAATTATGATTGTCTCTAATAGATGTGGCCAATTGGGACTCAAAGTTTGCTTTGGAGGATTTCACTAGTGCTCTTATTTGCTTGTTCAGGCTAAGGAGAGATTGCTTCCAATTGGGCACCTGCTCCTTCTTGGTCCTGGACAGCAATTTGTTTCTTTGGTTATAGAGTTTATTTATTGCATATGTCCACCAGACAGGTTTACTCTTCCTTGTGGAGGATGATTTAGTCCTGTCAGGTATGTGATTCCATGCTTCTATATAAATGTTCATATAGTGCTTTGGTATAGTTTGGGATGCTGGTGCCAGTTCCTAGAGAGGGGGGAGGGGCTTTGAAGCTGTTTATAAGATCCCACAGGAGGCTGTAATCATCTTTGGAGAAGTTTTTTTATTTGACCCTAGCTAGAGGGGGGTCTGGAAAGATGGTGACTTTGATAAGTGACCGGTTTATGGTCGGATCTTACCAGGGAGGATAATACTGCAGGGGTGCTGCAGTAGTTACTCATGTTGGTTAATACCAAGTCCAAGATATCACCTCTTGTGGGGTTATCAACTGTCCCCACCATCAGTAAATCAGGATATTCCCAGTACCTTCCCCCTTCCCCTTATATCTAGCATTCAGTACATCCCTGCTCTCTCAAAGGCAAAAAATACAGCCTCTATGAGACCCGATAACATACCATACTGCATCCTACATGAACTCAGGCAAGAACTTGCAGCACCATTAAGCGCCCTATTCAAACAAAGCCTGAGTACCGGCTTTGTCCTAGCTGAGTGGGAGGACAGCCACTGTCATCCCTCTACACAAAGCTGGAGCTTCCACTGATCCAGGAAATTATAGATCTATCAGCCTAACTAGCCTGATCTGCAAGGCCATGGAACGGATTATCATGGACTTCATTAACAAGGACATTGGGTACCTCCAAACATTCGATCCCACACAGTTTGGCTTCATCAAGAGGAGGTCATGTCTGTTAAATTTGGTCGACTTTTTGAGAGTCACCAAAGCCATGGATGAGGGGAAGAAGGTGCACACTACCTACCTTGACCTAGCCAAAACCTTCAACACTATTACCCACTCAGGCATAATAGATAAACTCTCTCAACTAGGCATGAATCTGTATGATACCAGATGGGTAGCTAACTGGTTCACTGATAGAACCCATCTAGTCAAAATAGGGGGAGCCACCTCAAGCAGTAGACCCGTATCGAGTGGAGTACCACAGAGTTCGGTCTCGGGGCCTCTGTTATTTGGGATATAGATTTCTGAGGTGCAGGCCAAAACCAGTGGGCTATGGCTGACCAAGTTTGCAGATGACTGCAAGCTGGGCGCTGTCAATTCCCCTAGTCACATAGTCCAAGATATCACCTCTTGTGGGGTTATCAACTAGCCATACCAAAGCATTTGCATTGACAAAATCAAGGAATCTCTGGGCATTTGTGTTTTGGCATGAGTAGTTTTTCCAGTCTATGTTTGGGTAGTTAAAGTCATCCAGGATCAGGGTAAAGTGTTGAATCTTGATAGATTCAAAGAGGTCCAGATAGGCAGTTAGGGCATCTTGAGTCAGATTTGGGGGCCAATAGCTAGCTATGATTTGTATAGTAGTCTTGTCAATGGTTAACTGCACCTGGAGTGTTTCCTCTGTGTCATACTGTTTGACCAGCCTGGAGGTGTGTATGTCTTTAATATATATTGAAACTCCACCTCCTTTGGCTTTACTTCCCACAGTTTGGGGTCTGAATATATTATAGGATGAGTAACCAGGTAAGGCTGGGGTGCTGTCTTCAGCTTTGTACCAGGTTACTGTGACTGTGCAGATGTCAGCATTTTCCAAGGTTAAGAATGCTTGCAATGAGTGCAGTTTCATGTTGAGACTCCTAGCGTTTAGCAGCATGACCTTTAATTTTCATTTTGTTGAAATTTTTATGTTGGTCATTTTAAACTTATAACTTTTCCTAAAAAAGGCATTATGGGGGAGGCAACAGCCTTTGTCAGAAGCCTGAAGCCCAAGTCAGACAGATGCAGGTCATCTCTGGCAAAGCATTGTGGTCTGTCAATCATATCTTCCCAGGCTGTCAGGTACTGGATGCCATTGGAATGACACCAGAAACAAAGTCAATTGTTAAAGTCAATCATGTTCTGTTTGTATTGAGGCATCATTCTGGGTGACAGTAGAATGCAGCTTAAAGCTAGGGACATACCCGCCTGGGACACATATTCAGTGAGTTCAATCATGTCTCTCTTCATATAGTCCAGGGATGTACATCTCAAGTCATTCACACCAACATGGAATATGACAGAGTCATAACAGTACCTGTTGTTGAGAGACTTGAGTGCGTGGGTGATATGGCAGATTCTGGCCCCTGACAGACAGCTAACCGAGTAGGTATTTCATTAACCGTTGGTGGTTGCATCTTTCCGAGTCCACAGCAAGTTTCAGGCATTGGGGTGAGAGGTTGTCTGCTGATGTGGAGCTAGGTTTTAGCTTGAGCAGTAGCTTTTTTTTAATTTTTGAGATTGGTATGGGTTAGAAGGAGAAAGGAGTTATGGTGCTATTTGGTTGGTTATTTGAGTAGTTGTGGGCTTGGTCTGTTTTGGATGATGTAGTGCTATTGTAGTTAGTGTTTAGCTTTAGGTGGGGGTGCCCTAAGTTAGTTTTGATGGTAATTAGGCTGGCTGTGGATTTTATGAAGTATTTGTTAATTCCTCTGCTATTTGTGATGGGGGGCATTGGTTGAAGGGGAGAGTTCCTTGTTTATTCCTGGGTGCAGGAGGGTAGATATTGAGTGCCAGAATTTTGGGGGGTTGTGTTTGTGTTGTAGCTGAATGTCAGAGTTGTAGAATTTTTTACATTTTTCAACTAGTTTGGTTACTCTGTTACATAGTGTTTTAAAGGCTTGGAGATTTTGTTGTGTTCTGCTATGTTTCCATTTATTCCATACTGTGTCTCTTTGTTTCATGAGGTCAGTGCAGTAAGTGGTTATCTATGAGGTTTTGGTTTTCTTTACTCTTTTTCTTTGTACAGGTGCAAGGTTATCAAGTATTTTCAGGAATGTAGTATTAAAGTATTGGGTGGCATCACTGAGAGGTAGAAATTTTAGAGGTGTCCAGTTTATATTTTGTAGTAAATTGTTTGTTGGTTATGTTTAGTTCTATTCCTAACAGATTTTAGGCATTTTTTTGGAAGATGGGATTGAGATTTTCCTGATGGCAAAGGCTGGAAGATGGTTGCTTAGTGAGTCTGAATGTGAGCCTGAAGAGGAGAAGTTGGTTGGGTGAGATACAAGGATCCAGTCTAAGGTGGGGTAGCTAGAAAAGTCTTTGTTGAATCTTGTTGTGTTTGTGATTAGTTGTTTGAAGCCGTATAGATTGATACTTGTGATGGGGGAGTGTGCAGTGATGGATTTCCAGTTTATGTTCATGACACCCAGGATGACTGTTTCTACCTTAATGTTTCCAGATGTCCAGGACAGTATATCTTCCAGGAGTGATCATGACACTTCGGAATGCGTTTAACAATGTGTTTAACGGTAGAAAAGCATGAACAAGGGCAAGGTACTGGATCTTTGTAGAACAAAAACACCTACATTTGCTGCCCAAGAGTTCTGTGGATTTAGCAGTAGGAAAGCTGGGTCTGTTGGTAAAAATGCAAGTTGTAAACTATAATATTTATTTTGAGTGTCCAGTTGCGATGAGGGAGATTATATATGCATGGGTTCAGGCTGTAGGGTAGTTGGATTGCTCACAAACATGGAGGGGGCCAATTCTCTCCTTCTCTCTGGGGTTACAAATGTAATAAAAACATAAAAATATATAAAATATAGTAGTATGATGACTTGCCTGGACCTAGATGCCATGCCCTTACTTATTAGTTCAGAAGCACAGAAGGATTTTCTTAGTGTCCTGGATACCTACTGGTCAAAGGCTATGTTACTATCTACATGAGTTCCCAGATCCCTGACTACTGAGTCAGCTCTGAGGGATCTTTTATCAATGACATATATGTCTGGGATGGCCAACTTCTGAAAAGTGTTATAATGCATTTCTTGGCATTATGTTTTAAGCCATGGCTTTAGCATCAGTTATTTGTGTTAGACCTTTGTTAAGGGTGTTTGAATCTTGGGGGAGATTTTATGACTACTTCCAGCTTGCAATTACCTGCAAACTTGGTCAGCCAGAGGCCTTTGACATTGGCTTTGAATTCCAAGAAATGGATGCCAAAGAGGAGTGGGCCCAGCATGAAGCCCTGAGGAACTAAAATGGTGACTGGCCTCTTTGGAGGTGGTCTTACTGATCCTAACCTCTTGGGTCCTATCTGTGAGCCAGTTGGCTATCCAGCATGTTATATAAAGATTTCTGCCTAATTCCATAAACTTGTTAACAATGCTCAAGTGGGGTATTGTACCAAATGCCTTAGCCAGATCGACATACACAGTATGCACCATTTTAGCCTCATCCATCACCTTGGTGACTTTCTCAAAGAAGTCTACAAGGCTCAGTGGGCATGACCTTCCTTTGATAAAGCCAAACTAGGATAGATCCAGTGTCTGGAGGTCTCAGTTGTCTTTGCTGATCATTTCCATAGTAATTATTTCCATGGATTTTCAAATAAGACTAGTTAGACTAATGGGTCTGTAGATTCTGGGATCTGTTGATGGTTACACCTTATGAAATGACCTCTGTAGCCCTCCATTCTCAAGGCACAGAGCCTGTTTTGAGACTATATTTAAATATTGACACCAATGGGCCTGAAAAGTTGTGTTTTAGACTATTCAGGAGGCATCCTATAAAATTATCAGGGCCCAATGAGGCTTTGTTCTTGTCCTAAGCAAGCACAGTGGGACATGCTTGCTATTTATAGCTTGATGGTATTTTGGGTTTGTGTGGCTTCAAGTGAATGGGGTGTAAAGTTGAAAATGAATTTGTCAGCCATCAGATTCACTATATCAGCTGTATCAGAGAATGTGGCACCATTAACCACCAGTTCAGCACACTGCTGTGTGCCTTTGATGTTTCTGACAGCTGAAGAAGACTTTATGATTGCCTTTTGCCTGGGAGGTTATATTAACCTTGAAATTGGCTTTATTGAATATAATTCACCCCCTTAGTTACCAGTTTAATTTAATGAGAGAGTTCTTATCTTTATGAGAATTACACTTCCTGATTTTAGCCATGATTTTTTTCTCTTGCTGCATATCCTTTTTAATTTAGGATGCCGCCAGGGCACTTATTTTTTGGAGTTAGTTTGCGGCTTACTTCTATGCAGCCATTGATATGCTTGTAAAGGGTTTCTGTGAACAATTCTGCAGATGCTGCTGTATACCCTGGGTTTGAAGGGGCACTGAATGTTGACAAACTATCACCTAATAAATGGCCATTTGCCTTTGAGTAGTTCATAACTGTTACTGGGGTTACTGAGTTGATTTTGATTTTAAAGGAGACAGCTTTATTGTTGGACCTTACCAGGGGGAACATGACGGGGGGGGGGGGTGCAGCATTGTCCCATATTTGTGAGTATAAGGTCCAGTTAGTGGGCATATGTACAAACTGGTCAAAGGTGTTTGTATTTATGAAGTCCAGGAATCTCTGTGCCTGCTGATTTGAGGCCATGTAGGATTCCCTGTCTATAAAGAGTTGGATAGTAAGTGTTTCCTGTAAGCCTAAGTATGTGTTGTGGGATTCATCCCGTTTAACCATCCTAGAGGTTTCCTTGCTGGTGTATACCGAGACATCTCCACCTTTAGCCCCTTTCTGTGTAGCATTGTGAAAAGTACTGAAACTTGCACTGTCAGACTAGTTTCTGCAGTTTTAAACCATGTCTCAATAACTACACAGATGTCTGTATTGTCGAGGGTGAGGACGGCTTGAAGGGAGTGCAGTTTTTTTTTTCATTGATCAGTTACACCTTCAGGTTCATTTGGGTCGATTTTTCTATCTCAGTAGGTTTGTCAATTTGGCATTACCTAAAAAAGACTGCATGGGTGTGGATAAAGTTTTGTCCACTATTCAGAAGCCTAGAGCGGCTAGGTGCAGGCCATTCCTTACAAAGCAATGTGGTCTATTAACCATGTCCTCCTATGCTGACAAGCACTGGATGCCCTCGGAATGAGACTAGAACTCAGCCAGTTGTTAAACTCAGTCACCGTTTGTTCATATTGTAAAATCATCCCTGGTGAAGGTAATATGCTTCTCAATGAAAGGTTCATAGCAGCCTGAGAGATACAGTCCAAAAGCTCCATAATGTCTCTCTTCATACAGGGAAGGAAGGAATGTCTCAGGTCCCTTACACCTTCATGGACTCATACTGCTACCTGTGGTGTAATGACTTGAGTGCGTATGTAATTTGGTTGATCCTAGCTCCAGACAGGCAACTAACCATTATCTTCTCCTCGCTCAGCCTGGTTAGAGGGGCATATCTTACAATGAAGTTCTCTGTGACTAGAGTCCTGGGAAGTCTGTTTACTTGCCTTATGGGCTTTGTATTTGGGGTTCCACTGAATGTGGCTGTAAGTGTGGTGTTAAATATTTTTAAGTGCTTTTGAGTTTGCTGAGGTTATGCTTTGCCAATGGGCAGTCTAGGAAATGCTTGTTGTTCAGAAAGATTGCATGTAAATGCCTCACCATTCATTGCTGTATGTCTGTGATGTGTGATATGTGTTGTGAGTGTTTTGTGTATGGTTTTGACAACCTGATGTGAGCTTGTATATGAGAGTCTATCCGACAGTGATATTGTGTATGTATACCTCTTGCATACTGTATTTGTTACTTTAAGGATTAAAAGGTCATCAGTAAATATGCGACAATTGCTACATTATCCCAAGATACGCATATCTACTAAGATGGCTGCAGAGAAGTTAGGAAACTGCATGTCCATGTTGTCTGACCCTTTAATTGGTGAGCTACTAGGGTATAGAGTACTGCAGCTTACAGAACGCTATTAAGGGGGCATTACTGGGGCAGACTAGCCTGTAAAATATTACATTCTTCTAAATTTAATGCAGTACTCAATAAATGTATGGACTAGCTGCTCTAAGCTTGTTGGTGCACAGGTTTTTTACTCTATGCTTATTGCTTTACAGGGTACAGTTTTATAGACAGTCCCAAAGGGAAAGTTTGCTTTCTGCATATTGGCTTCTGCACAGGGCACTGCTGAGTTCAATGCACAATGAACAGCTCTGTGCAAATGCACTACAGGACTATAAAAAAAAACAGAAAATAGACTACTGAGCACTTTGGCCAATAGAATGACTACACTTTTAGCCCTTTTGTGCTTTTTCCAACCCAGATAAATTAGTCAAATGCCTCCTGCCACAAGATGAACAATCCCAGTCCTCATAATGTAAAAACACATAACAAGAATCCCACAAGTATAATCCTACCACAAACAACTAGCTAGAAATTCCTTACAGAAAACAATTTCAAGGAATAAAATATCATTGAAATGCACAAATAAAGCACACTAGCTAGCAGCTAGACCAAGAAAAAGCAAATACACTTTATACTGATAAAATGAAGAGAAATGCAATAAATAATATGAAAACATGGCAGCAGTTTTCAAAAATAAATAAAATCACCATTCTCAAGCTGATTCCTGAAAAGAAGTTTAAAACATATCCTATGACTGATAGTCTAGTCACAAATGTTATAGTTTTTGAAAGTAAGCTGGAAAAAGGGAGTAACACTCTAAGCACTGTAGTCTACACTAACTGAGTGGGGTGATATGTAACAGAGGCGGACACATTCTTTAACAGCCTCAGGGGAATGCTGTCCAAGTTTGGCCTTTCAGTACCCAATAGAAAGAGTAAAGGAGATAAGATGGGGAGGGCATCTAAAGCTAAATTTATAGTAGGGGTGGACTTCTCAAAACCTACCAAGATTAAAATGCACAACAGGAGAAAGGTGGGTGGGAAAATTTCAAGCATAGAGATTTCTCAAAACAGGAAATCAAAGCCCTAAAAAAATGCAACAGATGGTGCAGAAGGCAGATCTAAATGGTTAAAAAAATTAAGTGCAGGCACAAATGAAGAAAGTAAAACTACTTCCCTTGCTTATTTTCTGTTTTTAAATCTCCATTCAGGAGCCAAATAATTGATTGCTTATAAATGTATCCCATGTGATATTAAAAGAACAGGCCATGCTACACAGGCATGTAGTAAATACCATTCAAGAAAGTAAAATAACCAAAAACAAGCAAGTGAAATCTGAAGCATAAGTATTAAATGTTTTTCCCTGGATCAGGAGTATATCAAGCTCTCAGCTAGCTGCACACACTCTCACGTTGCCCCAAAATAAAGGCTTACAGATTTCTCAAAGTAGATAAAATGCAACAGAAATTGCAGAATGCCAATCTAAATGGTTAAAAAAAGTGTAGACACAAAGAAAGAAAAGAAAATTCCTTCCATGCTTATTTTCAATTCCAGCAAGGAGGCAAATAAAAATTTTACTTGCAAATGTAGCCCAAGCCTTATTGAAAGATTCATTCAGCTCATTTCTGCAATATAACTAACACAATCATCTGCCTTTCTTTTAAACTCTCTCAGTTTCTTTCTATACATGTCAGATGTCAGTTTAAAACATTTAACTAAACGCTGCTTAACTTGAGCATAATTCAAATAATCCACATCATTCATCTCTGATACAACGTGCTATGCTTTAGCCATAAGCAGGGCACTTAAAACCTTCATCCACCACCCCTGACCAGTTTCATGTTGATCATACATTTATTTAAATTCCAGACTGAAACTATCAAGGTAATCCATCTCGTTATTCTGTGGAAGTAATTTGGCCCAGGCCTTGGCATCCAGGATTTGGTTTTCTCCTTTCTCTTTACTCAATTGTCTCTGGCAAAAGATCAGATTTTTTTCTGCAGGAACTATTCTCTTTCTTTGGCACACTCACACTGTTTCATTCTCTCGGTTGCCTCAAGCTCCAGACATTTCACCTGTAGTGCCAGCCTATCCAGGTTTTGAAGACATCTTGGGATGGTTTGGAATTCCCCTTTTTGTTCATACTGCACTCCCTCAGCACTTGCCTGACTGTCTCCCAGTTGAGTAGGCTACATTCTAGGCACACAAAAGACAGCTATTATGTCCTTTTGGACATGCTGGCATGAAACATTCCTTACGTTTTCCACTGCTTTTTTATATATGATACAAACATCTTAGTGTATTCTTCAGAGCTAACTGTTTTAGTTAAAAAATCAAAAAAGAAAAACAAATCGCTGAGTAGTCTATTCCACTTTACTTTATATTTGATTTGTGACTGTAAGAGTGCACACACTTTTGGTGACAAAACTACTTTGCAGACTAAGTCCAGTTCAGTATCCAGACCACTGCTCACCAGTTTAAGGCTTTAACTAATCATCGATAATTAGATGGGGGGTTGAATCTCACCATTGCCAACCAATGTGAATGGCCAGTAGCCATGTGGTCTGTCAAGTCACTCCACTAGTGCCAAACAGACTAAAGTGTAAACAATTCACACAGATATGAGCAAATAAGTAGATGTGACTACATAAAATAAGTAAGAAATGAATGATGTGGCAGCAAGCTCACTTTTTTAACACACAACTTTTAGCACCTCAGCAAAGATGTCTTCAAGGAAGGAACCAATAAACAATTCACTAAATGTCACTTGTCCACAACAGCATGATAATATTCACTAGTGTCATGGATATGGGTTTTCAACATGCATACAAATTAATAAGTGCCACACAAAACACTTCTCTCTCTTTAACCTACTCCCCAGACATTTTGTCACCACTCTTTCTGAGTGTCAATGTCTCCCAATGGCCACTTATCTACAGTAACAATACTTTAAATGAATGCTTACATGTACATGCATTAATTTCTAGGCAAATTAGGTAATATTTCCCAGGACTACAACTTTCTGTCCCAACTCACTGGAGTAAACTGCTACTACTCGGATTATCAGGCTGGGGACCTCAGTTACTGCTTCACTTTTGTTAAAAAGCCAGATAATTATAACTACAAATGATACTCTGGGCAGAGCAGTCTGGTGTATTGAGGTTGATGCCAGCAGCTTGTCACTATTCAGCAATGAATATTCTCTTATCATTTAATAAAATCATAAATGGATGACCAGCCACAAGCTCTTTGGAAGCAAACAGATAAAAATACTTTACTTAGAAAAGAATGGTTTAAGCAATACAGTGATAGTTAAACATACAGAGAGAAACTACACAAGAAACAGAAAATAATCATTTTGAACAAATAGAATGCAATGAAGAAATGCATCTAATTACAGCTGTGTCTAGCTAGTCTTTACTGAGAGAAATACTGAATCTTAAGCCAAACTTATTTTTTTCCAGGCACAGAGAGACACAAGCACTGAAAGTAAAGCTTATGTCACAGATTCCAGGTAGCATTCCATTCTCAGCTGTTGGTTTTCTCAGCTGAGCTTAATTTATATTTTTATTGTCACAAAGAAAAAATGCCACATTTGCAAATCAAAGAGACTATGTGCCTGCCCTGGGCTTGTCATCATTTTGAAGAATCATTTCATTTCATTTTAAGGCCCTACCCTGGCCCTTGTATTCCTGCGTTGGAGCAGGCACAGGTATCATAATTACTTTTTTACATATGTATAATTGTTGTGGATCGTCTAGGAGGGAATTACAGATTTACAACATTAATAAAAAAGGACACAAGCTTACACATATTTCCATGCCACTTGAAAAAAACACACACAGTGAAAATTCTATCACATACCCTGGGATTCATCAAGCCATTTTTTTCTGTGCAGGGACAGTGCAGCCATTCCTGCATGGAATATGGCCGTCGAATGATCCAGCAGCAAACAGCTGATCAGAAGTGCATGAGTGTGCCTACACTGTTCCTGCATGGATACAGCTGCAAAAAGATAATTACCTCATTCACTGGTGAAAAACATGCAAATTAGATGAATTAATGATTCACCAAGCAGCCAGGTATCCATGCAGGAGCATGGTTACTAACAGAATACATTTCTGCAAATAACAAAATCGAGGCATGACAGCAATCAAAAAAGCATGTATTACAGTGGTTAGGCATGCCAGTGGCCAAATATATGGCTATTGGCATGGAAAACCATTTCTTCTTTATAAAAATCAAACTTTTCGTTTGGCCGATCTCAGACGTTTAAGCATAGGGCAGCGGCGCGCAAACGGGATCAGGCAGAAAATAAAGAAAAATGTGAAAACTCAATTTTAAGGGGAATCTGCATTTTGCCATTATAGTCTATGGCATGCAGAATGAAAACAATGCCAGGGAATAGTGGTTATCAAGGGAAAAGGCTCTGTGTAAGTACAGTAACTATAGACTAAGGCATTGGGGCATGCAAATGAGGGGAAATTTACTAAATCACATAAATCTACTAAGTTCCAAACTGCACCTAACCGTGTAGGTGCTCTAGCACAATGGTATAGCTAGAAAAGCAACAGACATGAAAAGGGGCTGTGGAATGCATGTTGTAAGCACATTGAGGGGGTGTCTGAGGCTGTATTGTCTTATTCCATGAACTGAAGAGTGTGTTCGTGCCAAGAGGAGGGCCATTTCTTACTGTTTACATAAGCTAAATGGGTTTGCATGGAGCACACCCAGTCTAAAATAAAAAAAACAGAAATAGCAAGACTATTTACGTTTGGGCACCAGGTTTGCAAGGCACAGCTCGGGGCTTAAAAGGGGAGGAAATGAGAAGGGGGAAAAGAAAAAAAAAATAGAAATAAAGCAATCAAGTACAAATAACATAGCTGGCAGGTGGAATACATCATATTCGGCCAATGATACAGGCAGCATGTGCAGCACAATAGTATAAACTATGCAAACACCTTACAGTCTCATTTTTCCCACAAACTCTGCACCATTGGTGTATACATGCTGGGGGAATTTTACTGGAAAAATGTTAGGGGCTGCCATTGCTTTGATCCATCAGTATGTGCTAGTGGCTGATGGTGAAGAGGAGGATAATGCTGTCAACTGCCGCAGACCAAGGAGCATGAGAAGAGTGTTCAGACCCAGGGTAACTTACCAGGGGCTACATGATCTAGAGATAGTAGAGTGCTACAGGGTGGACAGAGAAATACTTCAGTAAATCACTGAGCTGTGCCAGCCTCAACTCAGACCTAGAATCAACAGAGGGGAACCCATCCCAATGAATACCGAGATATGTGTAGCCTTAAAAATTCTAGGTACATGTACTTTCCAAAGACATACTGGGGACATTATGGGGGTCTCACAGGCATATCAATCCAGGGTACTCCACCAGTTCCTGGATGCCATGCTACCACATGCCGGTGAGCAGATTTACTTCCCAAACACCCGTGAGGAGAGGACCAGTAGTATACGTCTTTTCCACCATGTAGCAGCATACCCAGAGGTACTGGGTGCCATAGACTGCACGCACATCCACATCAAAGGACCACCCAGTGAACAGGGTACAGTCTACATAAACCACAAGGGATTCCCCTCCATCAACTGCCATATCATGTTCAATGCCCAGGGCATTATTATGAATGTGTGTGCTTCAACCCTGGAAGCTATCACGGCTCCCACAGCTGGCATTTGTCACAGCTGTACCAGGCATTTGCCAGTGAAGGCATCCCATATGGCCATCTGGTGGGGGATGCTGGCTATGCATTGGAGCTGTAGATGATGACACCCATCAAAAATGTACACACACCCATACAAAAACACCATAATGAGGCACACGCACAAACCAGGATCATTACAGAGCATGTGTTTGGGTTGCTCAAGTCACAGCTTTGCTGCCTTGACATATCTGGTGGAGCCTTGCAGTACTATCCATCCACATGTGTACACATATTCATAGTATGTGCCATGCTACACAATATGATCCTGTGAAAACAGCTGCAGCAGGAACAGAATGGGGAAGGGCCACACAGCCCACCACCATTACCAAGGTCCCCACAGGTACAGAAGGACTCACAGGAGAAGGCCCCTGAGCCTGCTTCTGTAGACAGATGGAGGCATGGCCAGTATGCTCAGGCCTTGGCAAAGAGGCAACACATAGAACACACACTCACACTGTACAGACCCTAGACACCTCTCTCTGACTTGCACACACAGTAAAATGGATAACACACACATCACATTACCTGTAACTTACTTTGTGTTGGTAGTGTACTTTGTGCATCCAACATAGGCAGCCCGCAAGCACCATCCTCACAACTGCCGCAAGCACAAGGTAAGTCCGTCTTCTTAAAAATAAATGAATGGATTAGTATGTTCTGCTAGCATATCTATGGTAATGCTGCATGCATGCAAGGGAATGGGGTGGCCTACTGGGATAGCAGCACACAACTGACAGCTATGTGGGATACCAGGAAATGTCTGGCCAAAACTGACCTCTACACTATGCAGTAGTACCCAGGGTGGCAAATTCCACTGCAGTATATATGTGTGGGGACAAATAACTGGGGGTCATAGGTCACAGGCATGGATGTCTTGGTGGGGGTCCCATAACCATCCCTCACACCCACTCAGCAAGTCAGCTATAGAAAACCACAGAAAAATGTCTGGTAAAGGCACACAAATGGCAGCAATGTTGAATTAACCCCCTAGAGACTCACACAGTGATAGCACAGCAGGACCTGCAGTTGCAGTAAGGCTATGAAGGGTAAGAAGTCTGAAACTCAAATGTATGCCAGTACAATCTGACCTTGACTCTTTACTGATATGCCTCTAGTCCCCAAGACAGGGCACTTTAGTATGGTAAATGGAACCAAAATGTAAAGCAAATATCAGCACAGTCTGTGCAAATCTGTACAGTTGACAGGTGTGCCTCCCATATACCCACACAAATGCAGTAACATGTATGTTTGCAGGGAAATAACAGCATAGCACACATTGGAAGGACTGTACCAATACACATAAAAACATGTTGCCTGTCCACAATATGCAGGGGTCAACGAGCTATATGTATGTGTTGTTAATACTGTCTGGATCTGGTCAGCACGTTCTCCTGGCAGTTGTCTTGTAGTGCTCTAGGTACAGTGCCATCTTTGACAGGGCCATGTGCAGACAACTGCAGTGCCAATTGTTATGCATGTCAGTGATACCCACTGCTGTGCCACTGACATACCTGGAAGTCACAGTGCTATGTGGAATATACTACACATACACATATTAGTGACATCTTGAAGGATCTGTAGCACAAGTGCCAAGGCTTTTGTGAATATAAGTGCTTTGTAGTATTGTTGCCAGTGGTCATTCTCAATAATCCTTTTTTTCTTATGTCTCCTTTTACATATAATGGACATGCTTCCACAGTTGAATGCACTCTGAACCCACACCCATAACGCCAAACCTCTGACAGCAAGATGTCTGGACAAGGGCAGAAATAAAAGTGGAACAAAGGCACAATGATAGGCATGTGTTGTAAATATCGCCCTTACATACTGAGAAACATTGGTAGAGTGAGGGATTTTCAGTAGCGGCATTGTCTGAAGGTTATGTATTCTGAAACAGTAATGTCTGTATTATTTTGTAACATCACATTTCAATTATATGTTACTAACGTGCCATAAAAACAGAAGTTTATTTAGAAAGGATGACCCTCTAGCCAAACACCTGGACAACCTGCCAAGCAATGTACAGGTGAGAGGTATCCCACTTAAGGATATGACATCTCAGGTTAGAAGGATACCACACAAGCAGGGGATTCCCAGCCAGTATATCACCAGGTTGCATGACTGTTTACACAGCCGTGTGTCCTTACTACACAGGCTGTAGCCACACTTCACAAATGGCCTTGTTGGACAAGAATTTACATAGCTGCCCTCATAATATTGGTCTATGCATCATACAACTAATACTCCTCTGGTAAAGCACTGTGATTATCTGAGGATGTCTGGCACTAGGTATCGACACAATATATTGCAGTTTCAGACTACAGATATGTCAGAAAATGTCTGCTAAACAAAACAAGTACCCTGAGGAAAGTTCTGTGTACGCCGGAGAGGTATGGCTGTGGCACACAAAACCCTGGATTTGAGTACACCTATCTCTGGAATGGAGTCTCACTCTAACTATAGATGGTCACACTGGGCATGCTCCTACACATAGAGAATTAAAGGACATGTTGGAACCCACATTAGAATATATGACTGTATTGCGTATATATGTCTGTGCTTACAGACAGCTATGTACAACTCAACTGTCCCCAAGCACACACATCAGACAGGATTACCCTCAGCTAGCTGTAGGTGGCCCATATGTGATATATCTGCATTTGTTGCATGAGATACACACACACACATATATATATATATATATATATATATATATATATATATATATATATGGGTAACAGATAACATATGTCAAGCATACACACACATAGATTTGGGGAACTGAGAGACAGACAATGATACAGAGAGAGACATAGGGGGACACAGACAGAGTGAGTCACACACACGGATACCCTGAATGGCATACAGTGATCTCCTGCTGTGGACAGTGACATACCAGTTGTAAACAGTTGCAAGTGCCAGCATAAAAGGTGAGCCCCATTGTGTAACCGTACTGAGGTTGGGTTTATAAGATCACATCACCTGTGCATGTGTGTGTGTGTGTGTGTGTGTGTGTGTGTGTGTGTGTGTGTGTGTGTGTGTGTGTGTGTGTGTGTGTGTGTGTGTGTGTGTGTGTGTGTGTGTGTGTGTCCGTAGGTCTAAATATTAGGAGACTCTTCCCACTCAGTACACTTCACATTGACCTACTTTACAAGATCTGCTGCTTTCCTTCACCTTAGAAGTACCATTGGACACTGATCATCCCTATAAGTTCTGTAGCATATGTGATAACTGTGTTACACTACAGTACAAATAACTAGGTAGGTAGGGGTTCTAATCTCAATACTGGCAACTGTATGTGTGTTGTGTGTGTGTATAGGTGAAACAGTTTTAGGCCATTCCCACCCACAACACTTTCCAGTGCCTCACTTTATCAGTCCTGCTGATGTCATTCCCCTTATTGGCACCTTTGGCCAGTTGTCAGCCCAGTAAGCTCTGTAGTGTGTGTGATAACTGTGTAACACTATTGTACAAATCACTAGCTAGACATTGGATCTAATCTCAGATCTGGCAAATTAGTGTGTGTGTGTATGTTTGTAAGAAGAAGCATTTTGATAAGTCTCCCACCCACTGCCCTACTTTATCACTCCTGCTGTCATTCCCCTTATGAGCACCTTTGTCCAGTTATCAGCCCAGTAAGCTCTGTAGTATGTGTGATAACTGTGTAACACTTTAGTACAAAAAACTAGATAGACAGGAGTTCATTCCCCTTATCAGCACCTTTGGCTAGTTGTCAGCCCATTAATCTCTGTACTGCGTGCAATAACTGTGTAACATTATTGTACAAATAACTAGATAGGCAGGGCTTCTACTCTCAGATCTGGCAAATGCGGGTGTGTGAGTATGTTTTTAGGAAGAAGTATTTTGATAAGTTTCCCACCCACTGGCCTTCTTTATCAGTCATGCTGATGTCATTCCCCTTATGAGCACTTTTGACCAGTTATTAGCACAGTAACCTCTGTAGCATGTGCGATAACTGTGCAACACTCTAGTGCAAAAAACTAGATAGACAGGGGTTCTACTCTCAGATCTGGCAAATGTGTGTGTGCGTGTGTATGTTTTTAGGACGAAGCATTTTGATAAGTTTCCCACCCACTGGCCTACATTATCAGTCATGCTGATGTCATTCCCCTTATCAGCACCCTTGGCTAGTTGTCAGCCTAGTAAGCTCTGCAGTGCAGGTGATAACTGTGTAACACGATAGTACAAATAACTATAACTAGATAGGCAGGGGTTCTACTCTCAGATCTGGCAAATTTGTGTGTGTATGTTTGTAGGAAGAAGTATTTTGATGTTTCCCACCCACAGGCCTATTTTATCAGTCATGCTGATGTCACTCCCCTTATCGGTGCATAGGTGTGCACTAGGCTAATGTCCCTGGAGCTGTTACAAGCCTAGCCCATAGATGGGTCTTGCCATTGTGCCACCCGACATTAGTTCCCAGTGCCTTCATCAAGTTGAGCCACTGGTGTGATCCCTGGGGTGAAGTTTATATTACTCATCCACTCAAGATCTCTCTGAAACAGGGTAATCTAGGTGCTTTGCTTGACATGTATGGGAAGTCTATTCCAGGGCATGTGCAGTCTCTGGGTGAGGAACCCATCCCTCCAACATGTTGTGTTGATTGTGGTAATGAGGTTGAGGTCCCTGCAGTGTGTGGTGCAGAGGGATTGGGATGTCTTTAGATGTAACATTTCTAAATGAGCTGGGCCAGACATGACTTTGCAAGTCAAGCAGAGGTTGCCTCTAAGTAGGTGATATGAGACAGAGAATAGCTGGATTATTTTGTGTCTGTCTGTGTAGGACATGTGTTTAATGCCAAGGATCCTCTTTGTGAGGTACTTTTGTGGCCTCTCCAGCTGTTGCAGTTGTCTATTAAGGTACATGCCATATGGGCCATTATACTTGATGATTGGTCTAATGAGGGAAGAGTACACAGAGATAATGACCTCTTTCTTCCTGGAAGCAAAACCCTTGGTAATGAGATGTGCCACATAGAAGGATTTCCTGACCACAGTGGCAATGTGGTAGTTAAAGTAGAGGTTGCTTTCAACCTGTGTCTCCAGATCTCTTATAATACCTACAGTGTTCAGCGGGCTCCCATCAAAGTGGTACTTAGTGGGAACTGAGTTTTTACCATAGGGGCTAAGGATGCATTTTGTGGAGTTAAGCTTCAGGCCATGGTTTCTACACCTGTCAGTGGTCTCAGTGAGGCCTTTCCCTAGGATGTCTGCATCACTTGTGGAGTTAATGATGGCTCCCAGCTTGCAGTTGTCTGAGAACTTGGTCAGCCAGAGTTCCTGTGGGACTCCACTCATGACTGGCTGGCAGTCTGACTTGGTGCTCACTACTTTCACACTGTGTGTTCTATCTGTGAGCCAGTTTGCAACCTCCCTAGTGATATAGGGCTTGATGTCTAGTTTGTTGGGTTCATCAATAATTCTTGACTGAGGAATGGTATCAAGAGCCTAGGCCAGATTGATGTAGGCTATATGCAGTGCCTTACTCATACACAGCCCTGGTGACTGACTCAAAGAAGTCAACCAGGTTGAGCAGGCATGATCTCCCTTTCACAAAGCCAAACTGTGTGGGGTCCAGAGTTAGATTACCTATATGTTTGTAGATTAGGTCCCTGATGATGCGCTCCATAGCTGTACATATCAGACTCATCAGGCTAATGGGCTGATAATTCCCAAGGTCTGTATTTGCTACATCTTTATGGAGAGGGATGACTGTAGCAGTGTACCATTTGGGAGGGACAAAGCTTGAGGTAAGGCTGTGACTGAACAGGGCACACAGATGTGGTGCCAGGTATCTTTGCAGTTCATGTAGGACACAGCCAGGGATAATTTTGGGTCCCATGGAAGCTGTATTCTTGCCGATGAAGAATGCAGTGTAACCTGGACAGCAGTAATCCTGGGTGCCTGGCATTCTTCTAGCATTCTGATTGTTTCCCTAGGGGGCAGAGAATGGTAAAGCTGGCAATGAATGTGTTGGCAAGAATGTTGGCAATATCTGTTGGCTCAGTATAGGAGGTAGCATTGTGCAGTAACTCAGAGCACTTCTGGGTATTGCCGTGGAGGTTCTTGATATAACTATCAAAGGCTTTGTGATTGTTGTTAGTGTCTGCTGCAATTCTGCCATCATAGCTGGCTTTAGATGATTTCATGAGGGATTTCAAGTTGTTGAGGCTAAGGGAGTTTTACCACTCTTGGGACTCCCTTTTTCTGCAACAGTTTCTTCCTTCTCTTGTACCGGTTATTAATGGCAGGGGACCACCAGACTGTTGGGTATGGCTAATTCAATGCAGTGATGTGCATGTTTGTACAGTGCATTTGTGTATGATTCAGCAGTCATGCAGGTATTTCCCATTGGCATGGGTGCTATGAAGTTATCCACCTCTGTTTTTAGGAGGCCAAAGTCAGGTTGGAGAAGTCTCTCAAGGTGGGTACTTTCACGGGGGGTGTGGGTGAGATGTGGATTTCCATGGGGATTTCTTTATGGTTGGATCTGATCAGGTAGGGATTGGCTAGTGTTGTCAAGCAGCAGTTCCATATGTTAGTAATCAACACAGGTCAAGGATGTTGCCTCCTCTACTGGGTGTCAGAATGTGTTGGTCACTGGCATTAGAGCTGATGAATTCCAGGAAGTGCTGGGCCAGTGTATTGGTGCTTGAGTATCTTTCCCAGTTGATGGAGGGGTAGTTGATGTCTCCTATTATGAGAGTGTTGGGTTGGACCTTGATAGATCCTGGGGTGTTGAGGAATGTGGATTGAGAGTCTAGGGACATGGATGGGGACCTATAACAGGCTATGACCTGGATTGCACTATTACCCAATATCAGTTGTACTGAAGTATCTCAGCTGCATTATGCTGGGATACTAGTCTGGAGGTGTGCATATCCTTTATTAATATGGAGACACCACTGCCTTTGGAGCTGTGGTCCATATTTTGGGGCTGACAAATGTGGAATGAGTTATAGCCTGGTAGTACAGGGGTGTTGACTGCTGCTGTAAGCCAGGTCTCCGTTAGAGCACAAATGTCAATCTTCTCCATTTTAAGGAGTGCGTCGAGTGGCTGCATCTCAAGATTTAGATGTCTAGTGTTGAGCAGCATGACCCTCAGATTGCATATATGTATAGCTGTTACGGTGATAATATGATTTGGAACACCACTTAAAAAGACACTATAGGGATGGCAAGACACTTAGCCAGTACCTGGAAACCCAGGGGTGACAGATGCAGGCCATCTCTGGCAAGCCATCGTAGTCTGTCAATCATGTCATCCCAAGCAGACAGATACTGGATCTCCTGAGAATGACACCAGACACTTAAGCCAATTGTTGAAGTCAATCATTTGTTTGTACTGTGGTATCATTCTGGGTGATATTAGTATACTGCTCAGGGCTACTGTCATACCTGTCTGGCCCACATAAACTGAGATCTCCACCATGTCTCTTTTCGTGTAGTCCAGGGAGGTGCATCTCAGGTCATTCACACACACACATGGACAATGACAGAGAGATACTTGTAGTTGTTGTGGAGTGACCTGACTGGGTGTGTTATCTGCTGGATTATGGCACCTGATACACAGCTGACTGTTACCTTCTCCATGTTCAACCTAATGAGTGGTACATCTGTGTGCCTCACTTTTGAGTCACCTATGATTGCTGTATTAGGCAAGGTGGCTAGCCTTAGGGGCTTAGGTTGAGGGGCACACTGTGTAGGTGAGATATGTGTCTTGTGATTTGTACTGTGTTGTGGTGGCCGAGTGGGTGTCTGTCTTGGCGTTGTCTGCTGTTTGAGTAAATGTCTATTGAGTGCCTCTGTGAAGGTGGGTGTGTGTTTTTTCTTTGTATGTCAGAGCTGTGATAGTGGGTGTTCTGGAGGGGTATGAGTTCCATGTGGTGTGGTGCAAGTGTTGATCCCTCTCCTCTTGATCAGCTAGTCCAGTCTTCGCTGGAGAGTGCATATCTTCCAATTCAGTGATATAGGGGTATCTCTCACAAGTCTGAGTGTTGGGAGTTTAGAGGAGAGGGTTGTCTGTGTACATGAGGCAGTTGCAACAGTGCCTCATAATGTCCAGGTGCACCAGGTTAATTGGCAAAAGCACAGAGAACTGCAGTTTGATCATGCTAGGAGGGGTGGTCATAACTACTAAGTACTGGAGCTAATTCCATGAGGAATGACTACTGCTGATGACTCTCAGGTGTGTAGAATAATTGATACAAAAACCTGTTGAAGTGCAAAGCTATTAGGCTATTTGAAGTGCAGGAGACAAAGAACTAGCAAGATCTAAGGGAAAAAACTGAAGGCAGACTTTCTGGCACCTGTAATAGTTTACCTCAGCTGTGCAGTTATCAGCAACTTTGGCCAGTTGGCAAGTGTGTGTGTGTGTGTGTGTGTGTGTGTGTGTGTGTGTGTGTGTGTGTGTGTGTGTGTGTGTGTGTGCGTGAATCATATACTGTGTGGGTTATACCATTTTGAGTTGTGTACCACCCTGTAAACGTCCCATCACCCTACTTTACTACGTCTGCTGATGTCATTCCCCTTAGAAGTACCTTGGGATTAGGTGAAATCATATAAACTCCATGGCATGTCTGATAACTGTGTAACACTATAGTAGAAATAATTAAATAGATAGGGGTTCTAATCCCAATACTGGCAACCGTGTGTCTTTGGGTGAAGATCATATCCTTCTTGGCTGATACCATTTTGATGTGTGTACCATCCACACCTGTTTACCACCTCCCAATGGCATTACTTTATATAGTGTGGTAACAGCATCTGCCTCACATGCCGCATGTTAAACCATTGTGCAGGCCATACCAGTACTCTGTACAGATGTCTATGGAATATCCAGATGTTTACAACCTATTTGTGGTCTGTGTCCCTTAACAATGCCCATGTATGTGATATCGTTGCCAAATTGGCCACAGTGAGTGTAGTGACACACATGCCAGCATCAGGTATCATACCTGACTGAAACATCATGCTGATACAACTTCTGCTACACTATCACATGTTCAGGATTGTAAGAGCAATATATGACTCCATATCTTATTTCTGGTGAGTTATCTCACCATCCATGAAGGCATTCAGAATATTAAATGCTGTAAGAGGTAGTGTGCTATGTCCCATGCATGTAATCTATGTGGGACATGTCATGTGTATGTAGTACTGTGCTACAACCACATTGCCAGGTTTGCCACTGGGCTGCCTTTTAGGACACATCATTGCATCAATCTAAATCAGCTTGGTTGGCTTGAACTACCTAGCCTAATCCAGTATAACCAACTGATTATGGCCTATAAAATCCTCTATAATCCGGACAATACTCCTGCACTTAAAAATATTATCACCCCCTATAACAATCCTAGACCGCTTCGATCCTCTAACAAACTACTAATTCAGACTAGCAAAATTAATAACACAGCCGGTGATTCCCTCTTTGCAAACTCTGTAAGTAGATCCTGGAACTCTCTTCCAGCTGATATTACCTTACTTTCCACCTTAGGTCAATTTAAAACTAGACTCAAACAACATTTGTCACTTAACTGGCTATGTCAATGTATCAAGCCTGGCTAACTCTCTCTAGAATGTGTAAATATCTGTTAACCAGTTTACTGTGTAATTTAATTTAATCCTGACTTGTGCTCAGGACTAACTGTAACCTGTGGAACTTGTTTAACTTGCTTACTTATGTAATCTCTGTAAATAGTCTGTTTGTAATATGTAATGCTGGTATTATGTAATGTGTATCTGCTTACCCTTGGAGCTTTTCTCCCCGGGCCTCCGCTGAAAATGGACATGCATCCAGTCGGACTATCCCGGTCAACAAATGTAAAATAAAAAAAAAAATAAAAATAGTACTACAGTACATCAAAGTGGAAATGTAAGTTTACTAATCTATTTCCAACTGTGTTTGTGTTACTGTGTGCACATCCCCTGTGTCAGTCCTTACTGTGTGTATGCAAAGGATATACCATTTTGTCTTCCTGTTCCACCCAGTGAACTCAGGAATACATACCACAAACCTGTCATGCATAGTATCATGCATGACATCATTAATTGCTTCAGGATTAAGTGTATGGGAAAGAAATGGCTGGGCCAACAGGTGTTGACAGGTGAATCTGTTGCAGTTAATGTAATGGCTACACTTGTGAGGGACCTGCTGACAGTACTGCAGTAAACTGTTCTGTATGTATGAGCCTGTGGTACTACACAACACTGAGCTGACATGTCTGAAGGCTACCTGTCTGTGACAAGGGGTATGTATGCAAGGTCACACTGTCTGACAACAGTGTCCCCCCACACACTGTTACATGCATACACACCTGGTACATGTACATATAAAGCTGTACCTTGTCTATGACACAGTTGGTCTTTTCCCACTTTGCCATTCTCACTCTGAGCAATATCTGGAGGGCCACAGCCTGCAGACACACAGACACTTAGAACACAAAC
Source organism: Protopterus annectens (assembly GCF_019279795.1). Classification (NCBI taxonomy): domain Eukaryota; kingdom Metazoa; phylum Chordata; order Ceratodontiformes; family Protopteridae; genus Protopterus; species Protopterus annectens. The sequence goes on from NC_056735.1 coordinate 299,502,084, forward strand.
AGAATACAGCATGTCAGACTACATTCAGTCAGTGGTACTAACAGCAATAATGCATCCTGGCTAATAAGGTACATACACCTGTATGTGTACCCATAACAAATGCAAGCAGACAGAACCTTACATAGTATTACATAGCTACACTGTGCTATATTCACCCTGTGCATCAAACCCATATTAGCATGTCCCTGCATCGATGTTATGGATGACAGGGATGTGGCACATGTATCATCATATGCACAGGGTGTGATGTGGGTTTGCCAGAGATGTAGGCTGGGTCATATGGTTGACATCATGTGTGTGTTTGGAGGGGTATCCGATAGATGGGTTGTGCAGAGGTGCTGTGTGTGTCTGGAGGTGAGCTGCCTGTGATACAGATGTTTGTGTGTATGTATGCACACAGTCACACCATGTGTTTGCCCTACACAGGGGTATGTTGGACAGCTGTGGGCCGTACATTACAAGGTGTCCAGTTTACCATCTTTGGCCATGGACATGAGAACTCGTCCTGCCAGGGGTGTCACTGGCACCACCAGGCCCAAGGCCAGATGCATTACTGCTTCCTGATGGTGACTGCTGTCTGCTGGATCCATGCCCCTGATGGGACTGGCCAGGGCCACATGCCCATGGCCTGCTTTGGTGTGATGTGGACAGCAACCCCCCCTTCGGTAGTGCTGGTGTCACTGCCACTAAGGGAATGTGAAGGTGCATGGCCCTGCAGACTCCCAGCTGTTGTTGATGCTGACCTACGTCCATGTGGCTGATGCCCATCTCCCACCTCCCACACACACTGCACAGACATGCCACGGTCGAGGATTGCCAAGGTCTCACCCCACCGTCTATGCATGACCTCAGTATTTTGATGTGTGGGCTCAACAAGGTCATGTATGTCACCACATAAATCAGGAAGAGTTGTATCCACCACCCTGAAAATTTGTCTGGTGTGGCATTCACTATGTGCTTGTGCATCCATGACAGCCCGAAACTTGCTTCTAGTGACACTTGCTTTGGCACTTGCTACAGTGGCTTGATGAGCAGCAGCCCTCCTGCGAGCAACTCTGTCCATCTGCCTGTGTGAGACCTCACCTGCATTCTGGCTATGGCCAGTGTCTACACTCACACCTGCCATAGTCACCACACTAGCATGTTCCATGCCACCACCTGCCAACTGTCCATCATCTGTGTCCACTGTTGTCGGGGTATGTGTGGGCATTATCACTGTGTACGGGGATGGTGTGGACAAGAGTGGGATGCCAACCAATGGCACAGATTCAGCCCTGACAACCCCATCTGTACCTCACTATTCCTATCATCATTGTCAGAGTCTGCAAAGACAATGACATCAGTTTCCAAGCAGGAGGGACCCACAACCCATCGCCACCTGTGAGGGGAAGACAACATATGTTCATTGATACCTGCACTGCAAGGGGTTGGGAGGGTGGCCTAATGGCTAAGGTGTTTGCCTTACAAACACAAGATGCGGGGTTGGAGTCTCACAAGGGATAATTGGCTAGGCTTAAAATGGCTCGCAAGGGCAGTTAGCTAGTACTAATCTATGAATCTATGAACTTTGAGGTTGGCTGGTACACACATGCGCACACACACACACACACACACACACACACACACACACACACGCAGACACTTACAGGTGAGGTAGCACAAATCTGTTACACAGACCTCATATTACCCAAATGGTGACATGCATGACACACGGCCCTCAACATCCTTGCATTGCAGCCAGTTTTACTACATGTAACTAACAATATAGACCTCTGGGATACGTGATTAGTGTTAGTAGGTGATCGCCCTTCCCCAGCACAGACTGCACCCATGTACACATCATTGCTGTTTACCTGTATATCACAGTGGCAACTACTACAGAACATACCTCACAAATTTACAGATCCTCGCAGGATGTGTAGATGTCTGGCTCATATGTTTGCTCTGTTTCTCATAACCCCTGTGTTTCTATGATAACATAACTGGAATAATCTGAGGAGTGACATCACTGATTAATGACATACATTTGAGTTTCAGACCTCCGAACCAGCAGTAAATGTGTGGTTACACAATTCCTGTTACACCACTAACCTTCTAAGCTTACAGTGGATATGATAAGTGTACACAACTCTGTTAACATGCCATGTTCTTGTAATATATAAGATGAAACTGCAATAATGCATCCAAATATATTACCCACCGTTCATGTGACATATGACCTGTGCAATCCAATCAATACACAAACAAATGTGTTACGTGTAAAATATAATGACTGAAATATGTACAATATGGTGGTTGCTTAAGTGTGCACTCCCTTAAAATGATACTTTGTTGAAGCACCTTGTAATTGACTTACAGCATTCACTCTCCTTGGGAAGGTGTCTATCCGCATTGCATATCTTGTCTTGGAATTATTTGGCCATTCTTCCTTGCAAAGTTCCCCCAACTCTGTCAGATTGCAAGGCAGCTCATGTGCACAGCCCTCGTCAGGTCACACTGGGGTTTTGCTATCGGGTTTAGGTGTAGGCTCTGGCTTGGCCAATCAAGAACTATGAGTGTGTTCAGGTGGAGCCATTTTTAGGTAGCTTTGGATGTCTGCTTCGGGTCTTTGTCATGTTGAAGTTTGACACCCCTCCCCATCCTCAGGGTTCTTGCAGACACCTGATGGATGTGGGCCAGACATGAGTGTTATGTTGAACTGTTCAGAATTCCCACCAACATGACTACAGGCCCACAGCGGGCCAATACCACCAGCATGATTCACCATGGGGATGGTGGTCTTCAGGTGAAGAGAGGTGTTGCTTGTGCATCACATGTACCATTTGGTATTGTGGCTGTGAGGTTGATCCATAGTCTAATTACACTATAACACATTTTTACACATGCTTTTGGGAGACTTGATGTGCTGTATTGCAAGTTGTATCCACCTCCGGATGTTTTTTTGGTGTGGGGAAATGCTTCCATCTTCTGACCCTACCTCATAGGCCAGACTTAGGCAGAATATGGGAGATTGTTCTCACATGTAGTACACAACATGAGTACTTGCAAGAGATTCCTGTAACACCCTCAGTGTTGCTGTATGTCTCCTGGCAGCCTCCTTGACCAGGTTTGGACATGTCTTTTCATCAGTTTTGGAGGGATGTCAGGTTCTTTTCAACAGTACTGCTGTCCCATATTTAATCCACCTTTTGATGACTGTCTCCACTGTGTTCCATGGTGTATGCAATGCTGTGGTAATGTTGTTGTACCCTACTCCTGAGTGATACCTTTCAAATATGAGATCCCTTTGCTGTTTTGTAAGCTGTCCGCAAGCTATGGCTGTTGCTGTTGCAGGCATCTGAGCAAATGTCATGAATATCCAACTTGGACAGCAGGCTGTTTAGTGTTACTCAGAGTGCCTTTACTTGATGGCAGGTATGTACCCAAGCAGACTGAATGCTGTCAGTAAATCACAAGCTGCTGAAATAAAATAGTATCTGAAGTGTGTGCACACGTATACATCCAGCTTATTGTAAGGTTTGTATACTCCATATTTGGTGCCCAACATATTGGTTGTTTTTACAAGTGAATTGTTCATGTTATGGGTCACATTAAAGGTTGGAAAAGGTGTGTACTGACATATTGTGGTCTCAGTTTGTATGTATCACAAACACCTGGCATCTTAACAGGGACACTGTTTATATCCACTGTATAAGAGTAATGTTTCACACATGTCCATATCTTAGGCCATTTGTCCCCCCAATTTGCTGGTCTCTGTCCAGAAGTCTTGCACTGACAGGTTATGAGGTATGCTACAGGAATGTTACATTCCCTTCAGATAGGCCCCTGTGTTGACCACTGTGATGCAATGCAGTTAACCCCACCACAAGTGAACATGCACATAAAGCAATACGGCTATGACTGACAGCTGTGTGCATAATAAACTGCATGCCCGGGGTATTGGCAAACCATAACAGAACAATTCCATACTCACCAACTTCAGGCTGCTGCCCCACATGCAGACCAGAGGGACCTAGGTAGTTGTGGGAGAAAGGTATTGTCAGCAGACTCACATGTGGCATTGGTACAGGATGGATGCAGCATGTCTGCACATTTAAAGTACAACCCCCAATACTACACAATTTGCTGTCCTTCACCATAGATGTGCACTTCTGTGCATTAGAAAACCCCATCCACAACTGCAATCTGTCTGCTACACTAGTCTAATAATCTCCATTGGGGCCTTACCTGCACACTCCTCATCCATTGTCTGGGTGCCACCCACCTCCAGCACATGGTGTTCTGTACCCTGATATTTTACTGGGATGGGTGTCCCAAAGCTGGTGAGGAAATCCTCAGTGGGGGCTGCATGGCTGGGCCCCCACCTATGGCTGTACGCTTTCTGGCCATGGCAGCAGCCCTTTGCAGGGCATGGCATATGAGGTTGGTTGCACAATACCAGACCTGTTCTTATGTACATGCATGCAGGCCGACATCGTTTACCCTGTGGACAAGGTCATCCCATAGGTGGTCCTCTACCGCAGATGTTGCTGGCTCCGGCCAAACATTATTGCATGGTGCTGAAGTATTGCTTTGATGATAATGGTAGTCTCAGCCGCTGAAAATGTTGCCCTTCTCGGATGTGACATTGCACCTGGAAGACAAACAGGGAAACACATCACAGGACCTCATATATTTGGCAACAGTATGTACAGAACCAGCACATGTACATTGAATACCAGTAGCCACCACTCACAACCACACCATACCTCTGTAATCTATCAGCATAGTATCAGCTTGCATTGCGCTCCTAGTCCTGATGTGTTGTATTCCCACCAATGAGAGCTAGTTAATTGCATAATCCTCTATTCCTCATTCAGGTCTGTGTAGACAGATGACATTAGCCATCTTCCATGCGGATGGTGTGTGGCTAGTGCTGAGGCTTGGTGTGACTACAGTGTGTAATAGAGCTGGGAGCACATGCCTGAATTCATGTAGGATGTGGACAGGGATGTTATCTTGTCCCATGGATACTTATGTTTGTTGCCTTTCAGTAGGCAATATATACCTGCTCACTGGTGATGAGGGGAGGGGTGCGGGTGCTGTGTATATCCACCTATAGTGATGCTGAGCCAGGGGGTGATGTTTGCCCTAACCCTATCTGCAGCAGGTTGGCTATAGCTACATTGTGTGTGTATGTGGTCAGATTGACCACCATTACAGGTTGGGTCAGTTTGTTGCCTCTGAGATTACAGACATATGGGAAACTGGCCTTGTGATTGGCCTTGGTGGATGTATCCAATTTGTACTTACAGTTAGCCTTACAGTAATCCACCTGTGACCTTGTATGCTTGTTCAGACAATGAGTGACTTGATGCCAGATTGTTGCCTGCTCCTACTTTGCCCTGTATAGCCAATATAGGGACTACGTTTGTGGTTTGTGTATTGCTGCCATCCAGCAAAGGGGATTACTCTACTTTGGTGGAGTCAGGTTTTACAAGTAAGGTATTGCTGAGTCCACACAGCTATGTAGGTGTTCATATAGCTGTTTGTAGTAGGCATGGACACAAAGTCATAACACAGTTGGACATTTCTCCAATTTCAAACTGATAGCCATGCTTATTGTAGTACCCATGGCTGTATCAGGGCAATGCAACAACCAGTAGCTGTAGAAATGTCACTCTGTTGAATGCAAAGTAACTAAGATTACACACTTGTACAACATGTACATCTTCTTTAACTGACATTTTGTATCCCATGTCTGTTGTTATGAGGCGGCCAGATGCACATACTCATATGGACATGTGCACAGGTAATAACTGATTTACATTTCTGTTGTATGTCAGTATAGCACACTGTATTCACACTCTTGCTGCCCAGTCATCCCTCTCAACCCGTTAGATCAAGACATCTGTAGAACGCCACACAAATATGGGGAGCAATGGGACAAAATTAGTGACACTGTCTTAATATTTCTGTAACATACTTGAGTCATTCAATAGCACAGTAGCTTTTGCATTGACAGGCATATGCTGGAGGATGTACAGCACTCATATGGCAGGAAGGGAGGAGAAAGGCTAGGAGTGTGGTGAGCATGGTAAGAACTTTTAACGTTGGCAGTATGACTGGTATAGGGACAGAGCTATCTGATATGATGGCCAGGGGAAGGTTGATATATTGTGCGTGCAAGAGACCAGATGGAAGGGGAGTACGGCAAGGTGAGGCAGGTCACAATTGTGCTATCATGGTGTAAATGGGAGGAGAAAGGGGGTAGGGGATACCCTGAAGGAACAGTATGCCAAGAGTGTTTTTGGAGGATGAAATGAGTGTCTGATAGAGTGATGTTTATGAAGTTGGAAACTGATGGTGTAATGATGATTGTTGTTAGTGTATATGCTACACACGTTGGTTGTGTGATGAATAAGAAAGAGAAATGTGAAGTCAGTTGGATGACATGGTGATGACTGTACCCAAGTGTGACAGAGTCGTGATTGCAGCAGATTCCAATGGGCATGTTGGTGAAGGGAACAGAGGGGATGAGGAAGTGATGGATATGTATGGTGTTAAGCAAAGGAATGCAGACGGTGAGTTGGTAGTGTATTTTGCAAAAAGGATGGACATGGCTGTGGTGGATGCATACTAAAACACAAGAGAGGAGCATAGAGTAACATACAAGAGTGGAGGAAGATGCACACAGGTAGAATATAGCCAATGTAGGAGGGCCCGTTCAAAGGAGATTGGAGACTGTAAAGTGGTGACAGGGGAAAGTGTCTTTAGGCAGCATAGAATGTTGGTGATCAAGAAGAGGAGGAGTGTGAGGGCAGCACCAAGGATCAAATGGTGGGAACTGGAAAAGGGTGATTGTGAGATGGAGTTAAGGGAATAGTTGAGACAGGCACTGAGTGGCAGTGACAATTTACCAAATATCTGGGTAAGTACAGCAGAGCTAGTAAGGGAGACGGCTAGAAAGGTGCTTGGTGTGACATATGGATGGAGGAAGGAGTACAAGGGGACCTGGTTGTGGTCTGAGAAAGTACAGGACATTATACAGAGAAAGAGGTTTGGGAAGAAGGAGTGGGATTTTCAGAGAGATGAGGAAAGTAGACAGGAGTATAAGGAGATGAGGTGCATGGCAAAGGAAGAGGTGGCAAAGGTTAAGGATGAGACATATGAAGAGTTGTATGACAGGTTGGACACTAAGGAGGGATGAAAGGACTTGTACCAATTGGCTAGATGGATGGACTGAGCTAGAAAAGATATGCAGCAAATAAGGGTGATAAAGGATAATGAGGGAAACATACTCACAAGCAAGGGGAGTGTGCTGAGCAGATGGACAGAGTACTTTGAGAGGCTGAGGAATGAAGACAATGAGAGAGAGAAGGTTGGATGATGTGGGTATGGGGAAATCAGAAAGTGCAATGATGTACCAAGGGGGAAGTAAGGATAGCTATGAAGATGATGAGTACTGGAAAGCCTTTTGGTCCACATGACATACTTGTGGAAGCCTGAAGGTGTTTAGGGGAAATGGCAGTGGTGTTTTTAACCAGATTGTTTAATGATCTCTTGGAAAGTGAGAGTTGCTTGAGGAGTGGAGAGAAAGTGTTTGGGTACCATTTTAAGAATAGAATTGATGTGCAGAGTTGTAGTAACTACAGAGGGATAACACTGATCAGTCACAGCATGAAGTTATGGGAAAGAGTACTGGCAACTAGGTTAAGCAGGGAGGTGATGAGTACTGGTCAGCAGTATGGTGTCATGCCAAGAAAGAACACTACAGATGCGATGTTTGCTCTGAGAGTGTTGATGGAGAAGTACAGAGGAGGTCAGGAGCTGCTTTGTGTCTTTCTGGACATAGAGAAAGCATATGACAGGGTGCCTAGAGAGGAGTTTTGGTATTGTATGAGGAAGTCATGAGTGACAGAGATATAGGTAAGAGTGGTACAGGATATGTACAAGGATGGTGTGACAACGGTGAGGTCTGGTGGGAGTGAAGGATGCATTTAAGATGGAGGTGGGATGTTATCAGGGATCAGCTGTGATCCCCTTCTTATTTGCAATGTCGATGGACAGGTTGACAGACAAGATCATACAGGAGTCTCTGTTGACTATGATGTTTGCAGATGACACTGTGAACTGTATTGAGAGTAGGGGAACAGCTTTAGGAGAACCTGGAGAGGTGGGATTATGGTCTAGAGAGGACAGGAATGAAGATCAGCAGGACCATAACAGAATATCTGTGTGTGAATGAGAGGGAGGATAGTGAAATGTTTTGGATGCAGGGAGTAGAGTTGGCAAAGGCAGATGTGTTGAAATGATTGGGATCAACATTTCAGAGTAATGACTGTGGAGGACAGGTGAAGAAGAGAGTACAGGCAGGATGGAGAGGGTGGAGAAGAGAGTGTCAGGAGTGATTTGTGACAGACGAATACCAGTAAAAGTGAAAAGGAAGGTCTACAGGAGGGTAGTGAGACCAGCTATGTCATATGGGTTGGAGACAGTGGCATTGATAAAAAAACAGGAATCAGAGCAGGATGTGGCAGAGTTACACATGTTAGGATTTGCACTGGGTGTGATGAGGGTGCACAGGATTAGCAATGTGTATATGAGAGGGTCAGCCCATGTTGGACAGTTTTGAGACAAAGCCAGAGAGGAAAGATTACATCAGTTTTGACATGTGCTGAGGAGGGATGCTGAGTATATTGGGAAAAGGATGGTACAGATGTAGCTGCCAGATAAGAGGAAAAGAGGAAGGCCTCAGATAAGGTTCTGGAAGTGGTGAGAGGGGACATGCAGGTGGTTTGTGTAACAGAGCAAGATGCAGAGGACAGGCAGAAATGGCACCAGATGGTCCACTCGACCCCTAATGGGAACAGCCAGAGAAAAAAGAATGATATGTAATGTCAGTCTTCACAGATTTGCCAAGGATTTGCCAGACATAACACAACTTTATGAGTAAATGACTATAAATATGAGGCACACATATGGTCAGAGTCAGTGTGCATAACACTGGACAGTTACATGGTATGAGCTCAGTATATCACATGCAGTTCAACACACACATCTGCAACAGTACTTTACTATGCAAATACCATGTATAGGTCTCTCACATTTCTGAGAAAAACAAGTACATCATAGTTGTATTCACAAGTAAGATACGGATATGTATAATATTCCAGTAGCTGGCCTAGCATTGTCACAGTCAGTATTGTTCAACACACACTCCAGTAGTAGTCATATGTGAGCCATCCTTTCCTGGGGTAACTCAGGGGCCTGACCTATGATTTATGTCACTGCAGACAGACCCAGATGCTATGGCTGTTGGTTCTGATCAGCAATATATCAGTACAGAAAGTCTTGTTGAGACATATATGTTAAACTTCCTATTTCCCATTCTTACATACCCCCTACTGCAGTCCATGACATGCTTACTTGTTTGACATACCTTTTTTTCCAAGTGTAGGTGGTTATATCCTGCTGTTTTTTTTTTTTTTTCCTCACTGTTTCTCTCTCTCTCTCGCTTTCTCTCATGGATATAGGGTGTACATCTGTTTTGCATAGGCATCAGTTTGCATTTTGTAGGTAATGCTCATGGGCAGCTGATGGCCTTTGCAACAATTGGTGTCCCCCACTTGCTAATTGCATGCAGAACAGCTGTGTTGTTATTCATATAGCCAATGGCATGGCAACACCCTCCTATAATTGAGTACTTCATGTGGGTGTTGGCCCTTTTCCTTGCCAGTAAGGAGGACTTAATGGAGGTGTATAAACAGCATCACACAGGGTATTTGAAAATACCTCTTACAACCAAAACTGTGGAGACATGCCAACAAAATGGAGGAGAATGCTCCAGACATAGGGACAGAATGTGAGTATTGCTGCTATACATTTGGATTAATGCTAGTCTAACAGAGTTTATGTGGACATGGAGTTTCTGCGTGATTTTAACTCTGACAGTGTTATGTGTTTGACATAACTTTCCACTGTAGGGCTATCCGCAGAATGGCCACAGTTTGGACTCCTATGTCTGGTGTGTTCTTCAGACAAGTTTTGTATTTGGGAAATCAGTAGCATTGGTATTGCAGTATATCCGCTGTGGTGGTGCTGCGGTAGCGTTGTCACCTCACAGTAAGACATTGTCCTGTTTGATTCTCAGCTAGAGCGTCTTCTGTGTGGAAACATGCGTGCATGGGCGTACCTTCGTTGAAGGTTGTGCGTCAGGGCCGGCAACTCGGCACGTAAAAATCTACTGCCAATCATTAGCGGACCAGAGTTCCACTGTGGCGACCCCTAACCGGGAAAAGCCAAAAGACACAACAACAATAACAACAACTCTTGGTATTGCATCAGTAACTGCTAATATCCATTTATGTTTCTGACTTCATATCCCTCAGAAAATATATGTTACAACTAATACTGTTACACCAGCAATGTTCTCAGTTTATAACAGCAATATTGCAAATATGTCCCTATTTTTGGCCCTCTGTCCCACAATTATGTAAGGCTTTGTCCAGATGTCATGCAGTAAGAGGTTGATAGGTATGGTATATGATTATTTAGTGCCAACATTCCTGATATCATCCCAGTGATGTATCAGACTGCCAGACATGTTATGTGGAAGAGACCTTATATATGAGGGGAAAGCCTGGACATTCTGTTGGACTCTGTACAGTTCAAAGGTCTATGTTTTTTTGGCAATTGTTGACAGACTGTCAGGATTGTGTAGCAGTGTAGTGTGTCAATGTTATTTCACCTGTGTAGGGAGGGGGTGGATGTATGCATTGTGGCTTCTTTTCTATCTGCCTGTTCATGCTGCTCCTGTTTCTGGTGGTCTATCGGCTGTATATGTTTGTAGGGGCAGACTGAGACATGTCCCATGCCACAGTCAGGCATCATACTACACTATGAATTGGGCCAGTATATGTAGGGGGAGTGTGTGAGTGGCAAACATGTTGAAATGTTTTTGTTCACAATCCTTATACTGTATTGTTCCTTTGGCTTACCAGAATGTCACTGTGACTGTGGTGGAATTGGTTATGGGTGTGCAATTTCACACTGATGTCTGTTTTTCAGTGCTTTTACATCCCTGTAGTGCATGATATATTTGCCAATACATATGTAATTTCCCCTAGCGAATCTGGGTTAGTGTTGGGTCAGGCTGATGGTAGTTTGGACAGTGTTTGGTGACATACCTAACAGTTGAATGTAGTTTCCCTAATGTGATGTTATGTCTAGATATTTGTAGGATGTGCTGTTGCTTGGCCCCCATAAGTGTTTTGTATTTCTGACACATCAGAGAGATGATGGGAGGATTTCAGTCACTAACTAGTGAGAAGTAACTGAGTGTACAACTTGTGCTATTTCAGTCAATATATGTTAGGACAGACATGAGGCTGTTACTGCAACAACCGTGTCAGCTTATCTACTACAGTATTTCAGATATGTCCCTATTTTCATGTCCTTCTCCCCCCACTTTGTCAGGCTTGGCCTTAGATTTGTTGCACTAAGGAGTTCTGAGCCTGCCTCTCAATTGCCTGGATTGTAACAGTATGTCCAGGTTTATTGCTCATATTTCTGGTCTGTTCCACAAATTCATTATTACTATATCCTTGTTAAATCACTGTGATGATCTGTGGATTTCTGACAGTAAATGATAACATACATTTCAGTTTCAGAACTCACATCCTTCCGAACATGTATGCTGAAACAAACCCTGTCACTCTGGCACCATTCAACATTTATAAGAGCAATATTTAAAATATGTCCCTAGTTTGTGCCATTTGCCCCCCCCCCCCCCAATTTGGACAGCCTTTGGACAGATTTCTTGCACTAACAGGTTGAGAGGCATGGTTGTGAGGTATGACTCCACTACATGTTATGAGCATAAACATAGATACATACATATATATATATATATATATATATATATATATATATATATATATATATATATATACACACACACACATATATATATATATATATATATATATATATATATATATATATATATATATATATATATATATATATATATATATATTTGCTTGTTTTATATATTGTAGAATATGAATGACCAAAGTATGTGCTTAAGGAAATTGAGTATGGGACAATCTGTATGCATTGAGATGAACTTTGTACTGTGAACTGTGAGTAAACTGTGAATAGTGGAAAAGCACTGAAAAACAGGAGCCTGCTTGAAAGCAGGAAATGTGCTTTATATGGAAGTGTATCCGATTTTCTTTCTCTGCCTAGAGATGTAGTAATGTGAATTGCTTTAAGCCTACGGGTAAACCACTGATTGGTTAATTGTCTTTTGTACTAACTTAATTGGTCTAGTTTATATTTTTGTACTGTCAGCAGTATCACCAGCATATAAGCTTATGCATTCCTTTGTTCAGGGAGTCTCCCTGGTACTTTCCTTGAGGCTCCCACATGTGTGTAATAAAGACCACTGAAAGAGAGGAAGAAGTGTCTTGTCTTCATTTAAGGTGAAATGTTAAATGCAACAATTGGTGCTGTTTACTCAGATCTGAATTGACAACAGCTGCAGCAGTTGGGGATTGGATGAAATACTGCTAGTAAAAGGGCCCATGACAGAATTTTCTGTTCCGGCAGTGTTTCTTTCATTTCCTGTACTTGCCTGCTTCAAATATTAGGTATCGATAATTTTATAGAAATGTATTAATTCCTATCATTCAGTTGTTTTGAGGTAAGTGGCATGCATTTCTTTTCTGCTATTGTTTGTGCAGTATGAGAGTGGGTTAAAATGAAAAACTGGTGACATAAGAGTGAAAGGAGATATGAGAGTGGGGAAAAAAGGATATTTACAAAACGTCACAGCTATATCTGTAAAATACAGTATAGCTTATTGTGTGAAAATGGGAGCGAGTGTGGGAACCATAAAAGAGCCAGAAAGAAGTACACCAGCTGGTTATATGTATTTTCGTGTGTCCCGGGACAGTTGTATGTTTATAAGTCAGTGGGTCGCGCTCACTGAGGGTGATGGTAAACTCGCCTTTCCAGAAAATGGTAGTTTTAATAAAAATATTTTGATTACTCTCCAAGGAAAGTTAAAGAAAAAAGGGAGAAGAATACCAGGGTTGTGCTGGGCAGCATTTAATGATTGGATGACAGAGGCGAAAGAAAGAGAAAAGGATTCGGTTATTAGTAGTCTAAAAGATAATCAAAAGAAATTAAAAGAGCAATTGAGGGAATTACAACAAACTGCTAGTAATTTAGATGTAGTAAATGGTAAATGCTTGAAGGACCCACCCTTTAAGGGGCTTTATCCTGTAAAGGAATTAGTTAAATTGCAGATAACTGAATCGTCAAAAGATGATAATGCCTGGCTCCCCCCACCACTGACTGCATTACCGACTGCACCATCGATTGCAACCCCGCAGTATCAGTCCCCCCTTGCTCAACAAGGAGCAGAAACACAGCAGCCAGATTCCACCACTAAAGATTCCACCCCTAGAGAAAGAGAACAAGCTGCAGTCACTCTAGTGAATCTGATCCAGAAATGAGCGACAGACAAAAGGGACCAAGAACTCGTAGTAAGACTCATAAAAAAGCAAAATCTGTAATGTATTTTAGAGCTAAACCCTATTATAAAGGAAAAGGGAAGTGACATTTACACCGACGAAGGCATTTTGGCCAGTTCCCCACTATAATTGACAGTGGGGATGGATATTTTGGGCCAGATAAATTTAATCTAGATTCAGGATCGGAGTCGTCAGATGACGACAGATTTATCTTTGAGGGATGTACCTAACCCTGCCCATGCTCTAAGTGCACAGGAACCACCGACCATTGTAGTACCTAGGGTGTGGTAGGCGGTTGATTTTCAAGCCATTACAAAATCGTTACTGCCTATTCGTACTAATCCAGCTAAGTTCCAGTGTGTGCTGGCGGGACATATTTGTTTACAAAATCCTACAATAGAAGAAGTCAGGGCAGTTCTTTAGTATGCCATACCAGCTGATCTGATGAAACGGATTTGGGACCATGCTAATGTCCCTACTCCGATTCCAAAACATGATGCACAAGGAGATAATGGGTTTGAGGTGGTCAGACAATGAATAGTAGACGCTATTACAGTGATAGTTCCACCCACACCCAACTGGTCCAAAATCAAGTCAGTTCTTCAAAAAGAAGACGAACCTGTGGAAGAGTATTTAAATCATCTCACTGAAGCTTTTGAGGCTTACTCTGGTTACCCAGAACCCACCAAAGGGCTGGCACAGTGCGGATTGTCGGCTGCTTTCATAGATGGGTTACGTCCACAAGTACGGGATAAGCTAAAGGAAGTATGTTTAAACTGGCCTAGTCTTGGATTGCATGAATTAGTCACACAAGTGCAATACCTCTCCAACCACTTAGAACAGGAAAAAAAGGATTTACAGGAAAAATTGGTTAAAGCGCAGATTCAGATGTGTACTGCCTTCAGACAGTGTGGACGGGGAGGACGAGGACGGGGAAGAGGGAGAAGTGGATGCCAAGGGGCTGGAAACCAAAATAGACAAAATTGGCAGGAAAATCAATCAGCCCCACCCCAAAGCTATAATAATCAGATGTAGTGTTTCAATTGTGGCCAAGTAGGCCATTGGAGAAATGAATGTCCGTATCTAGCAGAGCAACCTGCCCCACCCACTGATACGTCACCTCAGTGGAATTCTAATTGGACTCCATCCAATTGGCAGCCATCACAATGAAGATGTGCCCTTTCATCCCTGTGGATCAAGATGGACCACATGTTATGTTACTTGTCAAAAATAAACCATACCCATTTTTGATTGACACTGGAGCAACTAAATCTATGTTAGCTGGTGAAGCAGCAATAAATGTCCCCCTCTCCAACAACATAACTAGAGGGGTAGGTGTCTCTATTGAATATTCTGAAACCGTCCCAGTCCCAGTAACTTTGGGACCTTTACAAGACAATCATGCATTCTTAGTAGGACCCTCAGCACCATTAAATTTATTGGGAAGAGATTTTCTCTGTAAGATGGGAGCAATCATCTTCTGCACAGCTGAAGGAGTATATTTACAAGTACCTTCAGATAAACAAGATAGTATTTTGGCTACTTTAGATGAAAATGTCACTCTGCAAACAATGTGTATGCAGTCTGACCTCGATAAAAATAAGCATCTAAATTCATTACCCTCTCATCTATGGACCACTCATGATAATGATGCTGAGTTTCTAATTTCAGCCACTCCTGTAAAAATAACCTTAAAACCCGGAGCAAAGTTACCTCGGGTACCACAGTACTCTTTGACAGTAGAGGCTACATCTGGCATTGCCCCCATCATTTCCACCTTGGTACAACAAGGAATTATAGTACCTACAACAAGTCCATGTAATACTCCAATTCTACCGGTAAGGAAACCTGGTAAACAAGCTTACAGATTTGTGCAAGACTTTCGAGAAGTCAATAAATCTGTCTTGCTTGTTTTTCCAATCGTACCAAACCCAGCTATGATTTTAAGCTGCATCCCACCTACAGCACATTGTTTTACAGTTATAGATATCTCATCAGCTTTTTTCTCTATCCCAGTACATTCAGATAGTCAATATTTGTTTGCATTCACTTATAAAGGCCAACAGTATACTTGGACCCGACTACCCCAAGGATATGTAGAATCTCCAACCCTATTCTCCAGAGAGATGCACAGGCAGCTGCAGGATTTACAGTTACCACCACGTTCAGTATTGGTCCAATATGTAGACAATATTCTTATAGCTTCACAAGATACCAAGTCTTGTATAGAGGACTAACTTTTATTTTTAAAGTTGTTAGCTGAATGAGGTTTTAAGGTAAATAAATCTAAACTGCAGTTCTGTCAGGAAAAGTTACAATACCTGGGACACATAATTTCTATGGGTTCACGTCAAATACTTCTAAGTAGAGTTACCTCCATTCAGACTGCCCCCCCCACCCTGTAACTCAAAGACAACTAGCAGGTTATTGTAGACAGTGGGTGCCCAATTTTTCAGAAATTTCAGCCTCTCTGTTACAGCTTTTAAAAAAAGAGTTCGCAGA
The DNA here is from genome assembly GCF_019279795.1 of Protopterus annectens. Taxonomy (NCBI): domain Eukaryota; kingdom Metazoa; phylum Chordata; order Ceratodontiformes; family Protopteridae; genus Protopterus; species Protopterus annectens. The sequence goes on from NC_056735.1 coordinate 299,518,109, forward strand.
CCCTCTGCCTTGGTCCCCTGAACATGAAAATGCCTTTCAGGCTATTAAAATGGCACTGATAAACCCACCTGCTCTGGAGCTCCCAGATTATTCTAAACCCTTTGTTTTCTTCTATTGTGAAAGAAATAAAACTGCCCTGGGCCTGCTGGCACAAGCACGCACGAGAGGCTATTGACCTATAGCATATTACAGCACTCAGTTAGACCCTGTTGCTTCTGGCTATCCACCCTGTTTACGAGCTGTGGCAGCCGCTGCTGTTTAGATCGATATGGCAGCACCACTGACATTAGGACATGACACTATACTAGCAGTACCTCATGCGGTGCAAGCATTACTTTTAAAAATGAAAACACAGTATCTTTCTAATGCTCGCCTCACTAAATATGAGTTAAGTTTATTAACTAATCCCGCTGTTCAAATTACACGTTGCCCACCACTAAACCTTGCTTCATTGATTCCAACTAGTGACGAGGGTGAACCACATGACTGTGTGCTTGTAGTTGACACTGTTCTTTCTCCTAGGTTGGATTTGCAAGATGTTCCTTTGCTTAATCCTGATTTAGTTATTTTTGTAGATTGGTCCAGTTTACGAAATAATCTTGGCAAACTCTAGGCTGCATGGTCAGTCTGCTCACCATCTGCAGTTTTACAAACTGGACAATTACCACCTGGCACTTCTGCACAAGCCGCAAAATTAGTGGCACTTTCGTATGCATGTAAAATGGCCAAAGACAGATCTGTTACTAGTTATACTGATTCACGTTACGCCCATGGTGTTGTTCATGATTTTGGTATTTTATGGAAGGAAAGGGGGTTTTTGACATCCTCTGGGGCATCAATTAAAAATTACCTATATTGATGACCTCTTACAGGATTTATTATTACCTTCCAAAATTGCTGTTGTCAAGTGTGCATCTCACCAGTCTAACGACTCCCTAGTAGCTAAGGGAAATAATTTGGCTAACCGGGCTGCCAAACAGGCTGCTCTTTCACATACTGTTCAGGGACAATTTCTGCAGCCTATCTTACAAACGGTTACTTTTGACACTACTGTTTTGAAAGCTTTACAAAGTGAAGCATCGGAATCAGAAAGAAAAACATGGCTGGCCCATAGTTGTTTCCAATGCTCTGATTCAATTTGGCAACATCCTGATGACAGATTAATTTGCCCTATATCTATGTTAAATTCTCTTATAAAAGTGTATCATTTGCCAGCTCATGTAGGGGTACAAGCATTAATCAAACAAATCCAGAAGGATTGGTTCACCCCAAGCCTTTCTGCTTCTGTGCAACATTTTTTTGAGCATGTGCTCCATTTGTTTACAGCATAACATTTCAAAAGGCACTCTGGGTCAAGCTCATCTAGTGCCAAAACTAATGGGACCATTTTGTGTTTTACAGTGGGACATTATTGAACTCCCACCTTGTATTCATTTTAAATATTATTTGACTATTGCTGATATTTTTTGGGGGGTGGTTAGAAGCCTGCATGTCTTCTAAAAACTATACTATTTCAGTTGCAAAAAAATTGTGTTATGAATTGATATCTCATTTTTGTGTTCCTTGTCAAATATACTCTGACCGTGAAACACATTTTACTGCTAAGTTAGTTGAAATATTGCATACAATGCTAGGCATTATTTTGAAATTTTATTGTCCCTATAGACCACAGGCATCAGGTATTATTGAATGCATGAACCAGACCTTGAAAACTAGACTTGCTAAAGTCACTTCAGAAACAGGTTTAACTTGGGTGCAGGCCTTACCACTAGCCTTACTTTCTATGTGAGTACAACCGCATCCTACTAATGGTGTTCCTCCACATGAAATTCTCATGGGTTGCCCTCTGCATATGCCCATGACACCACCACCACCCTTTTCTGAATATGATGGATTTGATAATGATATCCTTTTGTACTGCAAATCTCTTGTTTCTTTCCTACAGTTTCATCACCGACAAGTAGCAGCCGCTCAACATCTTCCAGATCCTTTCCTGTCATCCGTCCTACAACCAGGTGATTGGATTTACGTTAAGTCCTTCTCTAGAAAAACAGTGCTCCAGCCGTGCTGGAAGGGGGCCTTCCTGGTTCTTCTAACAACGTCATCTGCTGTGTGACTGCAAAGATCTCCAACCTGGATCCACATTTCACACATCAAAAAAGTTGTGCCGTCTGAAGATCAACAGTCTTTACCTTTTTTAACTCCAGATTCTCCTCCCATTGCTACTCGTTCTTGAAGTAGAACTGTTCCAGTACCTGACCATGCCTAACATTTATCCTTTTGGAAAACTCCAAACTCCTGATACTATGCAGACTCAACAACCATTTCCACAAAAATATTGAACAGCCATTTTGGTGATCATTCTTGTTGTACTGTTATTGTTAATGTGGACATTTTTATTTCCTGCTCCATCGATGCATCACACCAAACGAGCTATTTGGCATCCACCTTTTAACACCTACCAAGCTATTAAATTTGCCTATGCATCCTCCCTCAATGTCTCCGATTGTTGGATCTTTACTGCTTTACCTACTGTTCATGGGGGATTGATGCTAATTACAGTCCCTTTAGGGGCTAATGAAACCTGGACGAATCTGGTCTATGACACTTCAAATGTCACTTCAAAAGACAGGATAGCATTACATCTGTTTAACTGTCGAAATGGAACTGTGTGTTTTCAGAAATTTGGTAAAGTCAAGGTAGGATGGAGTTTTGTAATGTGACAATTCCCTACAGGTGTAACAGTAACTCCTCCTACTGCAACACAACCTACGATTCATTTTGTGAACTGGTGCATAAAACATACGAAGAGGTAAGAAATAATGCTGTTCTATACCAACAGCTGGGATTGATTGATAAGAAGGTGTTTCATTCTGAACAAGGTTATATAAATAGTAATATCACCACTAAGGTGGAAAATTGCTACTTTGTGTGTGGTAGAAGAGCCTATAAAGGGCTACCAGGAAACTGGTCTGGTAGCTGTTTCTTAAGTTATTTAGTCCCAGCCATCTGACATACATCTGCTTAACCTCAAGGAAAAATTCGGAATGTTCGAGAGGTCAAAAAGCCTGCCAATCTGGTAGGCCAAATTGATGCTTCGTGGATTTATCATCATGACTTAGCTCATGCTGGCACCAAAGGACTATCTCATATGGACTTGGGTGATGATGTCATATCGTGGGCTGGTATAATTCCAGGATACAGAGCAGTAAAATCAATTTGGGAACTGAGAAAACTGTCTAAATTGCTTGAAGTATTAAGCAATGCCACATTTTCTACTTTAGAAATTGTGACTGATGAACTGACTTCCATGAGAGCTATATTCCTTCAAAACCGTATGGCTCTCGATATCACCCTAGCAATGAAAGGCGGAACTTGTGCTTTAATCCAGGAAGAATGTTGTACATTTATTCCTGACAATCAGCACGAAATTGAAAGTCACCTCGAACTCATTCAGAAAGTCTCCGAACTCTCTAAGGCCAAGGAGGCCGATAACTCAATGTGGGCATGGTTAACCAACCTGTTCTCAGGTTGGGGAGGTGGACTATTGAAATTAATTTTATTAATCGCAGTATTAGCTCTTATTGTTTTTTTTGTTGTGTTTTTAATCAAAGCATTGATTTTGAAATTAATGTCTTTTAAGACTACTAAAAAGGTGCCAAAGTTTTATATGCCTGCAGTTATGAATATGGATGATGAAATAAAAATGTGTGACAATGTTCAAGGAACCAGCCACATGGTTATGTTAGACTTAGGGCAAATGTATGATCGACTAAATGGTGATGCTTACACGGCATCAAATGAGGGATTATAGAATATGAATGACCAAAGTATGTGCTTAAGGAAATTGAGTATGTGACAATCTGTATGCATTGAGATGAACTTTGTACTGCGAACTCTGAGTAAACTGTGAATAGTGGAAAAGCACTGAAAAACAGGAGCCTGCTTGAAAGCAGGAAATGTGCCTTATATGGAAGTGTATCCAATTTTCTTTCTCTGCCTAGAGATGTAGTAATGTGAACTGCTTTAAGCCTATGGGTAAACCACTGATTGGGAAATTGTCTTTTGTACTAATTTAATTGGTCTAGTTTATATTTTTGTACTGTCAGCAGTATCACCAGCATATAAGCTTATGCATTCCTTTGTTCAGGGAGTCTCCCTGGTACTTTCCATGAGGCCCCCACATGTGTGCAATAAATACCACTGAAAGAGAGGAAGAAGTGTCTTGACTTCATTTAAGGTGAAATGTTAAATGCAGCAATATATATATATATATATATATATATATATATATATATATATATGTATGTATACATATATATATATATATATATATATATATATATATATATATATATTTATATGTATATCTCTATTTATATTATGTATATATCTTTCTATATATATGCATCACCATACATGTATACATGTGTATATGTATAAATACAAAACCTGACTGATTCTACTGAATCTTTTCCCTACTGTTGAATGACTTTATTGCATATGTTTGAAAGAGCATCAGCAATCCTTACAACTCAAATGATGTAGTGGTACATTGCTCTGACTATGGTGTACAGGGCTCTAGGTTTTTGACTTAGCAGCACTAATTATTTTGTAGCTAGGCAGAACAGTGGCTGATGGAAACAAAGTGATTAAACCAGTTTTAAGCAGTTGTAAGCAGGTTTGCATGGGTTGGTGTGACTCTGAGTGATGCCAACACACAGTTAAATGTACAGATGCTTAATCTATGTTGGCTTCACTTAGCAACATTTACCAGTGTGCAAATCCTCTTAGCTGAGCTGCCTGCTGCTTAGCATTCACGTCTGAGCAATGCTCAAACCTGCTAAGCATAGCTGAGCATTGGTAACCATTGCTCACAGTTCATTCTTATAAATATCTTTTATTTGTATATATATATATATATATATATATATATATATATATATATATATATATATATTTCTATATATATTATATTATTATTATAATAATATTATATTATATCCTTATAATATTATTATAATATCATATTATATTATATTTCATATATATTTTATATAAATTTCTTATAAAATATAAAATGTGCTTCCACTACAGTAGCAATAGGTGTAACTATACTGTATGGGACATAAGTATACATGGGTGGTTTCACATGTTATATAAACTCACACTTCCATTTTATACCAGCTGCACTATCCTGGGTGACAACACTAACTTACCACATATTTTAATATGAAAATATTACTTGTAACACTGCTTTCCCTTGTAAAATTTGATTACATGTTGTAGTACTCAAGCCATGTATGCCTGCATGCCAAGCTGGGTATAGGGGATTTGAGCTGTATATTTTTATTTATCTCCTATTGCATATTAATATTATGTTATTATATTAAGTGGAAAGATGAGTGACAAAGCCAGAAATCCACAGCAAACACAAAACCAATATAAAACAAACTTTAATAAATGCAGATTAATCTGTATTTATTAAAGTTTGTTTTATATTGGTTTTGTGTTCGCTGTGAATTTCTGTCTTTGTAACTCATCTTTGGACTTTTTGGTTCTTATTCATTTATTTCCTGATTATATTAAGTGGAGAGTATTGAGGTTTTCAGCCATGTCATTGAGGACTGCTGTCATGACATAATGGTGTACATTTCTGTTTCAGACGTCTGTCCTTCAGAACACTCATGCTAATGCATAACCTGTTTTTCTATCAACGTTTTGTCTGTCCTCTGTGCAGATGGGATGACATTGGTGTTCAGGCTGTGGTTGACTACATTGCAGAATGGATCTGACAGCCCATGCCTATGTCCATGTAGGATGCAGCCAGGAATAGTATCAGGCCTATGGAGGCCTCTGTGTGTTGCCTTTGAGAGGGCATTACAGACCTGCTTCCTGATCACGAAGGTAGGAGGACAGGTGCTGTACATGCGCATTTTTACCTATGGGGGGACAGGGGCTGAAGTTTACACTTCAGCTGTCTGCAGCTGATTGCCTATATCTATGTCATATGTGTATGTGGTGTTATTGACCACCACTACAGAGCAGATATGTGTGTTGCCTCTGGAATTCCAGGCACATGTTTGGAAGGCCTACTGATTGGCCTTGGTGGTTGTATCTAGTTTGCACTCAAAAACAACCTTAGTCTTCATCACCTGTGACCTTATTTGCTTGTGCAGAAAAAGGTGACATGGCTACCAATGAGGCACCTGTTCCTTCTCGGCCCGTCCTGCGATTACTTCCACCTATGATGGCAGTTGTGTACTGCTGCTGTCCATCAAAGACATTCAGCCTACCTTGAGGGGGTTGATGTTGTCCTGTCAGGTATTGCTGAGGCCATACGGCTATGTATGTGCCCACATAGTATTGTGGTGCAGGCCTGGACACTGCTGCTAGTTCCAGCATATGGGATGCCTTTCATGTGGGCCTTTCCCATGTTCCTTGCCTGTACATGGGACATTTCAGAGGTGTGGGGGCTACAGCTTCAGAGAGTAGGTGGGAATACTTCACAGGACAGAACGTGTGGAGGCAGCCCAACAACATGTGGGACAAAGGTCCAGATTTCAGTACAGATTGTATGTCATTAGTGCTGTTATACACATGGAGGGTTGCTAAATTCAGGGTTCATCTGGACATGCATTTACTGAGTGGTCTGATATCTGACAATGATATGCCTCTGACATACCTTTCAACTGGCATGTTGTCCACAGAGTGGCCAGAGGGTCACCTGTTATGTTTGGTCATTTCTTCGAACAACATCTTTTTTTGTGGTATCGGTAGGATAATGTGAGGATTGTAGTCACTAACTGTTGACATCCATTGGTGGTCCAGACATATCCTTCAGGTATGTTATGTTACAACAACACATGTAATGCCAGCTTCTGTTTCTGTTAGTAACACCATTATGTGTGCTATGTTCCTCTTTCCAGCCCCATGTCCTCCAAGTACATCATGTATTGTCCAGATGTCCTGCACTACAAGGTGCAGAGGTATTGTATATCATTAATTAGTGACTGCACTCCAGTTATCACCCCAGTGGGCTAACAGACTCCTGGCCATGGTATAAGACAGTGGCCTAGATTATGGTTCCACACCCTGGAAATTCTGGGGAAATCTGTACATATGACAGTTATGTATGTCTGGCCATTGTAAACAAACTGCCAGGATTGTGTAGCAGTGTTGTGTGTAGATGTTTGTTGGACTGGGTGGGGAAAGTAGCAGATGTGAGTGCCATACATCCTTCACCTATCTGACTGTACATGCTGCTTCGGCTGCTGGCAGTCTATCAGGTCTGTATGCTTGTAGGGGCAGTCTGTGAAATGTTCTGTAACACCTCAGGATTCCCAGTACTCTGTGATTTTGGCCAGTATTTGTCAGTGTAGTGTGTGACTGGTAATCAAGATATGTTTGTTCAGACAGTCATTGTACTCTGGAGTCCATTTTGGATACTGGTATGTTGCTGTGACTATGGTGCAAATGTTTTTGGGTTGACATTTTTGCATCACTATCTGGTTTTCACTACAGTTCCAGCCTTGTAGTGTATGCTATATTTTAATATACATTAGTAATTGCCCAGAGCTGATGTGGGGGAGTGTCGTGTTGGTCTTACTGTGCTTCATAAGGTGCTGGGTGACATGTTTGGCAGTTGTCATGAGATTTCCATTCTGCTACATGATTGCAGTCATACCTCTACACTGTCCAGAGGACTAGACACTGTCCAGATGCATGGCTCATATGTTTGGTTTGTTCCCCGCACAGTCATTGTCCTTGGCTAATCAGTAGGATACTTTGGGGAATGCAGTCAGTGCATGTTAACATCCATTGGTGTTACTGACTTAATATCCCTCAGAAAAGATATGTGACAACAAACCCAGTAACACCATGAACTGTCTAAATTTATAACAGCAATATGTCCAATATACCCCTGTATTTGGGCCTCTGTCCCCCAATTATGTCAGGCTTTGTCCAGATGTCATGCACTAAGAGGTTCAGAGGTATGTATTATCATTATTTATTGCTTTCATTCCTGCTACCATCCCAGTGATGTCAAAGACCCACAGACATGTAACAAGGAAGCGGCCATAGATATGAGTCCTGTGCCTATACATTCTGTGGAAAACAGCACATTTGAGAAGTCGGGGGGGTACATGTGAGTATCATGGGCCCTATCTGACTATGCATGCTGCTCCAAATTCTGGTTCCCTATCGCCTGTGTATGTTTGTACAGGCAGACCGTGTCATATCCTGTAACACCTCAAGATTCCCACTACAGAGGGACTTGGGGCAGTATATGTAGGGGTAATGTGTGAGTGGTAAATGGGATATTGTTGCTCACACAGTCATTAGTGCTCAGTTTGCTTACTGGTATGTCACTGTGACTGTGGTGCAATTGGTTGTGAGTATGAGCTTTCACACGAGTGTCTGTTTTCCACTAGTGTTACATCCCTGTAGTGCCTGTTATATTTGCAAATGCATGAGTACAGACCCATAGCTGGATTTGGGTAGTGTTATGTCAGTCTGACTGTAGTTTGGATGTTGCTTGTTAGCTGAATGTAGTTTCCCTAATGTTGTGTTATGTCCACACATTCATAGGATGTCCTGTTGTCTAGCTGATATCGTTGGTCTGGTCCCCATAACTGTTATGTATTTCTGACACATCAGTGGGATGATGTGGGGATTGAGGTTACTAACTAATGAGAAGCAATTGAGTTGCAGACTTGTGATGTTTCAGTCAATATATATTAGGACATACAGTGTTGGTACATCAACTTCCTCAGCTTATCTACTCACATATTTTGGATATGTCCTGAATTCCATGCCTTTGTCTCCCCACTTTGTCAGGCTTGGTCCAGATTCATTGCACTAAGGTGTTCTGCGCATACCTCTCCAATGCCAGGATTTTCACAGAATGTCAAGATGTTTAGCCAGTACTTTTGTTCTGTTCCACAATTTATTTGTATTTGTCTGGTAAATCACTGTGATGATCCAAGGATTTATGTCAGTAAATAATAACATAACATTTCATTTTCCATCCTCATATCCTTCAGTAATTGTCTGCTGAAATGCACCCTGTTGCTATAGCAAATGTCTTCATTCCTAACAGCGATAATTGAAATATGTCCCTATATCTGGCCTATCCACCCCCCTTTTACAGCCTTTGTACAGGTGTCTTGCACCAAGAAATTGAGAGGGATGGTTTTGAGGTCTGACTGCACTGTATGTTATGTATATGCATTTACGTATATATATATATATATATATATATATATATATATATATATATATATATATATATACCTTCCTTTATATATTTATACATGTATATCTATATTATTTATCTACTATTTCATATATATGTTTCAACAGACATATATATATATATATATATATATATATATATATATATATATATATATATATATATATATATATGTGTGTGTGTGTGTGTGTGTGTGTGTGTGTATGTCTATTTACAACACATGAATCATTTGAATGATTCCACAGAGCTTTCTCCCTAATGTTGTATGCTCTATTGCATGATATGTTTGAAAAAAATAGTGTTAATTCCTACAGCTTAGGTGCTGTAGTGGTACATTGCTCTGACTATAGTGTGCAGGGTCATGGGTTTGAGACTTGCAACTGATGTTTTTTTTTTCATTACTGTTAAATGACCAGAATGCATGATATGTTTGTTAAAGCATTACAGATTCTCCCAGCTTGGATGGTATAGTGGTATGTTTCTGTGATTGTAGAGCGCAGCATCCTGGGTTTGAGATTTGGTAGGGCTGACTATTTTGTTTCTGGGCAGTCAGGGTCACATTTCATTTTATAAAGTATCAGGATTGTGGGCTTGATTCCTCGTTACTGACATATTATAATTTTATGTTTACCTTCCATGACATCCCTCTTGGGTACTTTCATTAAATTATATTCTTGTGTGACTATACTGTATGGGGTACTTCTGTTTATGTGGGGGTTTCACATCTTTTCTAAACCAACATTTCACTTTTGGACCTGCTACACTACCCTGGCTGACAAAAAACAGTTGCTATATAATTTAAGTTTACAAAAATAATTTTAACACTAGTTTCCCATAGAAAAATAAGTTGGTTGTCTTGGCACTCAAACTGTGAACATCTGCATGTAAAGCCAAGACTTTAATCACTACACTATCTCATCTGGGGAGTTTCACCTGTATATTTGCATTTATCACCTAGGGGATATTTAAGCTATGCTAAGAGGATGGCTATAACACACACACCTGCTTAGCTACACTTAAACATTCCTTAGGCTTGCAAAAAAAAGTTTATATTATTTTTATATTATTATGTTATATAAGAGAGTCTTGTGGTGTACTAACAACTCATTGAGGACTGCACTCATGAAATAATGGCATTCATTTGGCTTTCAGGCTTCTATTCTTCAGGGACTCCTACGAATACATATCCTGTTATCTATCAACTTTCTAAGTGTGTAAGGGCAATTTTTCAGGTGTGTCCCTAATGTATTATTTATTCCACCCATCATTTATGCCTTTGTTAACATGCAATGCTGTAAGGGAATATTGGCATACATTTGCTTTCAGACTTCTACCCTTCCATAATTCATGCTAATGCATGACCTGTTCTCTATCAACTTTGTATGTTTGTGAGGGCTATATGTGTTTTTTGTCACTTTTTGGGGATTTAACCCAGTTATGTGTGCATTTACCCACATTTCCTGCTTTAGCAAGTTGCAGAAGTGTTGTACGGAACTTTAGTAATGCAGGAGGTGTGTCACAAAACCTGTTACACACCCCTTGCATTGCTTTCTTGTTGCCAATGTTCATGTCAGTGTCCGTGGACACTGAAATGATCATTAATTCATTTCAGTGTCCATGGACACTGAGACACTGGCATAATATTAGAGTAAATCTTTAATATTATGCCAGTTTGGCTTAGAAAGTGCTGTACAGCACTTTCTGAGTGCAGGGGATGTGTTCAGTGTCTGTGCACTACTTGGACATGCCCCTGCACTTGTTCGTGGTTCTTATCCATATAGCAAGTACAGCAGCATGCTTCATGAATATTTAAGGCACACTGCTCTGCTAAATGGACACGAACCACTCTGTGCAAGAATACTCTTATTCTTGCACAGATTTTGTTGAATCCAGGGAATAGTTTAGATTATCTACTACAGTTATTAACAAATTTAAGTCTAGCTAATTTCTATTACATTCTTATTAAAAAGCAGTGGCATATTTATATATAACATTTTGATCCATATGATACGGGTATATATTCCTTCATCAAGCCCTTCTTTATGTAGCATCAACTTAAATATTCAGGATATGAGACATCATAAAACTTCAGAGCATGAGACAATGTTTTTGTGACCAAAACCAAACTACAAATACTTCCCCTGCACGTCAGGAACTGCACGGCTCCAACTAAACACCTCCAACAACAAAAAATGAGCCAGCAACAAGCAGATGAATAGTGTCCAAAGGAGCAGTTTATTAAAGACTACTCCAACAGCAAAAAGGCATCCCTAAAACATACCGGTTTCGGCAATGGTTAGAAACCCAGCCTTCTTCAGTGTATAAAAAGGAGCCCCAGACAAAAATGCTGTATTTAAACACATAGGACCATGCTGATTGGTTACAAGATAACAATCATATGCTGATAATCAAACAGCATAAAATGACAAAAAGTTTTTGTATAATCAAAAATGCATTCAGTCACAGGACTGGGGTGCGTACATATTGATTAATTATTGAAGTCAATATTAAAAAATAAAAATGACAATGTGAATAATCTCCTGAACTGAATATAGAAAAACATTAATACTTGAGCTAAATAGGTACGTAGACAGAATCACAATTTATTAGGATTAGGCGGAACTGTTCTGATAACACCACTTATGTCAATCATGCTCAGGATTTGCATAACAGATTTATTGAGCGTGGCTATTGCTCAGGATACGTGACCATGGCTCAGAATCATGCCAGGGGTCTACATAGACCCAATTTACTAACATATAAGAAGAAAAACAACAGGCCAAATAAACTCAGACTGACTACAACATTTGGTAGGAATACCAATAACTTTATCAAGATTGTTAGGGACAACTGGAACATTTTGGAGGCTGATGTTAGAATCAAAAATATTGTTCCTGATAAGTGCCTTTTTTCTTTCCGTAAAGGTAAGAATTTGGCTGGTCATTTTAATCATTACAAACACCATTTTGAGTCATCGTTACCACAAGTATATCAAACCACAATTCTGGGAGATAGACTTATTGGTTCCTTTCCATGTGGCCATTGTGTCAACTGTAAACACATGTTTAAAACCAAGGAATTCACTAGCAGGAATACTAATATGGTCTTTGATATTAGGTTTTTTGCAAACTGCAATACAGATTGGGCTGTCTATCTGGCATGTTGTACCTGCCATTCATTTTATGTTGGACAGACATCAAGACCAGTTAAACTACGCATTTCGGAGCATCTCAGTGACATTAGATGCCACAAAATCACTAATGCACTATACAAACATACACTTATACATAATACTGCTAAGTTTCATTTTACTATTATTGACAAAATAATTGGTGACAGGACCAACAAGAGTGGTTGGCATAACAAACTGAACCTCAAAGAAAAGAAATGGATTACGAAATTAGGAGCATTATTTAGTCCTGGATTAAATGATTGTTTATAGATTTAACATATTATACAGGTTTTGAGCAACATATGGTACTATTATATCCAAAGTTTATATTGATTTATATTGGATTTTTAACTCCAATATTTGAGGCATGTATTCTGATGTAACATGAATTCTGTCTACGTACCTATTTAGCTCAAGTATTAATGTTTTTCTATATTCAGTTCAGGAGATTATTCACATTGTCATTTTTATTTTTTAATATTGACTTCAATAATTAATCAATATGTACGCACCCCAGTCCTGTGACTGAATGCATTTTTGATTATACAAAAACTTTTTGTCATTTTATGCTGTTTGATTATCAGCATATGATTGTTATCTTGTAACCAATCAGCATGGTCCTATGTGTTTAAATACAGCATTTTTGTCTGGGGCTCCTTTTTATACACTGAAGAAGGCTGGGTTTCTAACCATTGCCGAAACCGGTATGTTTTAGGGATGCCTTTTTGCTGTTGGAGTAGTCTTTAATAAACTGCTCCTTTGGACACTATTCATCTGCTTGTTGCTGGCTCATTTTTTGTTTTTTTTTTTGTTGTTCAAAACCAAACTACATCATGCTCTAAGAGCATCATGTGTTGTACTATTACATCTAAAAAGTTTGATATGAATTGGTAGAGATGTTGAACTATAGCATGTAATAGTATGAGAGATGATTTACTTATGAATTTTGCATGTTATTTGCAACAATAACTTCATCAGAGTTTGGTTTAAGGTTTCCCTTATATCAAAACTTAACCCTTATAGAGTTGATATTTGCATTGTCTCACATTCAATCCTTTCTCTACAAGCATGTTGAGTAATTTAATAAGTTTAATATAATGCTCCTGCCTAGTAGATCTTTCCTCCAGAAGACAGTTTGTTATGTTAAGATCATGCACAAGGGTTTTTACAATTTTGTTTTGCTTTAATTGTGCTGTTATAATGTACATTTGGCTTACTGATTCTCTTATCCATATATATTTTTGTTACTGTAATTACTTCAGTGGAACTGTGTTTAAGGAAGTGTGTGTTTGCAATAACTGTCAGCAGAGCAGCTGTCCAATTATATCCTTATTCACTGTCATGTGGCCTCACCTTCTAATGATCAACTTGCCTGGACAAACTGTTTGTAGTGGGTAGATACCTCCTGTAGTCTCTAGCAGACTTCAACATGTAAATGCAGAACAAGCAGTCATTCATTTAGTTAGACATCAAATCAATAAATAAATGCAGTTATATTAAAGTAAAATCAAAACATAAGCTGGCCTCATGTCATAGAGGGATAAAGCTCTGACTATAGGGCAGGTAACCTGGGTTCACATAGTGGATCAAGCATCTAATGGAGCAGCAGGGAAGGGTAGGTATTACCATCCTTGGAAGGGAGAGTGGTAATGTGGGTATCTCCCAAGATGATCTCTGGTGGAGAATTCAAACACTGTGTGGCAAAAGAGTCATGGTCCAAGGAGAAAGGATGGGGACCTGGTTAAGTTGCTGTGGAGGTGAGGTACTACATCACATGTCCTCATCGTATGCTTGCCTCTCTGAAGTAACCACTGATACTGGAAGGGAGGTGTAAGTAATGGTCTAGGTCATAATCAAATATCTCCCAGCAGATGGTGGATGGCTGAGACCCCCTAGCCCCTAAGATTTGTGCCTATCCCAGCCAATATTGGAGTAAGTCCAGGGGTGAAGGACATGTAGCACTTCAGTAGGGGTGCTGTAGGATGAAATAAGAAAAACAAAAAAATAACAAAAAAATAAAAGCAAAACAGAACAGGATGAGATTTCTTGTAAAGTGCTTAATGCTTGGCATATAGTATGACAGCACAGATGTACCACTAATAGCTGTATACCATGGGACAAACACTTTTAGTATGAATTATCTCAATTTTAGCTCTACAGAAAAGGGCCTTTGTTGTATAGATGGAATTAAGTAGCTCAGAATTAAAAATTTTGGAATATTTAGTGCCTCTTTAAAAATTAATTTACAATGAGGCTCAATATTATTATGAAAATGTAGTGGTGACAATGTATGTTTACAAAGATGAAAAAGAAAATAATAAAGATAATGTTGACTAAGATGCAATGAAAAAGGTTGTATTATGATGATGATGATGATTAAGAGATATTGCAAATGATACAATGAATTTGATGAAGAGATGATAACTAAGAAAATAATGAAGATGGTAAAGATTATAAGGAAGATGAAGGAGTTCTAATTATGTCTAAAATTGATTTATTTTAGATGCAAATACTTTCATCTAGATTTCCAAAGGCATTTCAAAGATACTGAATAAAAAGATTTCTCACCATAATCATTCAGTTATTCAGTTTTGTGCATGATTAATGTGGCTATTTGCACAAGGATGACAAAACTGATTCAAACCTCTGTGTTCTCTTTGCTGTTTAACTACAAGGTAATATATTACATTGGCTTTGAGGCAGGCATAAAATAAAATAATTTGGAAAGTATTAATGAGCTTCCTAAGCCTTGACAAAATGTGGTATTTGACACCTTACTAAAAATGATGAACAGTCAAGGTGTAATTATTACTGACATATCCCCAGTTTTTTAGTCTGCTTATCAAGTATCTCTGCAAACCATACATGTGAAATATGCAATTAGGGCTGCAGTATAACTTGCTCTGAAAATGAGGTAATATTAAAAATGTATTTCTTTGAATGTACTTTTGTAGATGAGACTTTAAATGTGTTACTATACTCCTTGAATGTAACATTTATGATTGTTGATTGCATAACACTGAATGTTTCTAAAATTTGTCTTAGTAAATTTGACCTATATCCTTTGTGTTTTCAGTCTACAATTTCTTAGACAGTATCTGTCTTACATTTTTACTATCTACCTTTACCTTCCATTGTATATTAGTAAATGTTTACATCATTGTGTGTTTTATAGATCACTGCAGACCTAATGTAACACTACAGCTAAAATCGTTTACACTATTGACTCCTGGCATTGCAAAATAAAATGCTAATTCCACTGAAGTATTACAGATATAAAGTATCAGCCTTAACAGTGCATTTAGGCTTTATTGTTAACCAGAACACACAGCCTATGCCTTACTTATGCTGTGCTAGGTGGTTTTCCTACTCTTTCTGCCTTATGGCCTATGTCATATGTGAAAATGATTGATTATTTGACATTTATATATTTATTTGCACTCTGTTGACCAGGTTAGTTCCACAAATGGACTCTTTGTCAGGGGAAATTCAAGGTGGTAATTCATACTGACTTGAGGAAATTTGGCCAATGCACTAGAGAACTTCCCCTATTTCTTCAAGTCAGTGGATCCTTTTGCATCTAAGAACTTCCTGTTTGGAGAAGCAGGGAGAGGGTAATGGTGGAACCCACAAGCTGTAGTGGTGGTGAAGTGAATTAAAGTTATACACAGAGAGAGGTTTCAATACCTCTCCATAACAAAGAGAATTTGGAGATGGTTTCTGTGGTGAAGGAGAAGACAGTCAAGTCTTCTCTTGATGGAAATTGTACAGAGGAGGTATTGCAGGTAAAAATTCATAGATTCTTAGACTGTTACTAGGCTAATAACCCTAGGGCCCTTTCTAATCCTAGCCAAGTTTTCTCAAAAGAAAAATGATGTCCTGAATCCAAATAGAACATTGAGGGCTGGGCATTTATAAGCTACTTCTGTCCATAAGGGACATGGGTGCCAGACCTGGTGTAAATCTCCTATTCCCCCTCCATTAATGAATGGAATTCAGATGAGCCTTCCTCAGATTCGGAGGTGTTGTTTCAGAGAAATCTCTTTGAGGAGAAAATCACAGTGAGTGACGAATGTGTTATTACAATCCAACATTTGGGAGGATTGCAGAATAACTTAGTAAAGGATATTTTATCTGGCAGTGATTCAGATAGTGGCAAAGACTTACTATAGGGCAATGTGATGGACAGAATACAACAAGATGAGACAAGCATCACAGGGAAGAGACAAAAATATATGCTGATATGCTAACATGAAAGGAAAAGAAGATGCAGAAGAAGTCCACAACACAGAGATAAGAAGAAAGAAAAGGGTTTCACAGTAAGAATCTATAATAAAGAAGAAAATAGACTTGAGAGATAAGAGGTACGGGGCAAGTTTATATTTCGTTTGGGAAAAAAGGCTACACAGGTAAAAGCATTTATTCATACAAATAAAGAAAGCTTTTGTGACATTATTTTTTAAATGCAAATGCTATGGAAAAGTCTTGGGGGGAACATGAGAAAAGAAGAGCTGATATCCATGGAATACTTGTGTTGTTGAAACATTTAACAGAGAAGCTAAAAAGAAAATTCATATTCAATTTAGGACTGAAGTTGAAAAAGACACTTTAAGACTGTATTTAGACAAAATGTGTAAAGATGTGATGGACATTAAAAAAGTATATGGCAATAGAGGTTTATGGATCGAAGTGTCATAAATGTTGATGGGAACAAGGGTATTTTGAAATACTGGGGTCAACCTATGACTTGTTTTTATTGTAGTAAATCAGACCATTTAATTAGTGATTTTACAAATATAAGACATTAATATCTGCGAAGAATTTGGCCATGGTGCAATAAATGTGTCTTGAAATGTTACAAATGTAATAAAACAGGAATCTTTGGATGGAATGTAAAGAAAGTAATGATGAAAGGGATGGGGAATTTACTAATATTCAAAATGAAACAAAATGAGCAAGAAATAACAGAAAAGGAAATAGCCCAAATAAATAATGCCATGGTCAGAAATGTATAAGCTATGAATAGTGATCAAAAGGATGACAAAAGTAGAAAGCAAATAAAGAAAAGGATGTAGAAGGATCAGAAATAAGTGATGAAAAGGATGCCCACTGGAATATAATTAAAGACAAGAAGAAGGCAAATGGTAAAAAAGTAAGAAAGATAAAAAGAAAATTTATAGGGGTTAATATGAAAGAAAAGAAGAAAGGGAAATGTTAGATAACACTGGTATATGCTATTATAGGAACACTTCAGAAGAAGGAACAGAATAATTGTAGAATAGTAGCTACAAATGTAAATAGTTTAAAAAGTTTACCTAGAAGGATAGGTATTATAGAATGGTGTAAAGGTTTTAATGTGGACATAATAGTGTTAGAAGATATAAGATTCTTGCATCATGAAGAAATATTACAATCTGAAATTATATGGGGAATAAGACTGTTAGGAATTTTGGTTAGGAGACATGTTCAGGAATAGGAATTTTATGTAAAAAAGCACTTAAAATATTGGATGTGAACTTTGTTTTACTGGGGAGGGTTATGATAATAGACAGAAGATTTTGATAATAGACAGAAGATTTTAAGAATAGGTATACAGGATAATTGCTGTTTATCTATGCAGTACAGGCAAAGAAAGAGATAATATGTTTCAAAACACTGTAGACTATGTTACAATAAATATGGATATTATAGTTGTAAGAGATTTTAATTGTGATTTATGAAAAAAAGAAAGGCAGTGATGTAAAAAAGATGTTAGAGATAGGCACGACAAGTTAACTATTTGGAAACAAATAGCTACACTTACAGAAGACAACAGCATAAAACAGAAATAGATTTTTTGATAACCGTAAGTATAGGAATTGTTAGAGAAGGGGTAATAGAAACAGATTTATTAGATCATTTGGCTATTTGGATAGAGATAAAAGGAAAATAAGGATATATAAAGTTAGGTAAGTGTTTATTATACAAGCAGAGATATTTTCTTTGTCATAAGAAGGAGGACGTCTATTATTTAAGTAAGCTTGTTAAAGAAGATAATAGAATAAGGTATAATACAAGAAGAGAAAATTATGGGGATAGTAGTAGATTATTTAAAAAAGACGTTTAATAATATAACTATGATAGAAAAGAAGACATAGAAGGTGAAGATGTTATCAGAACAAGATAATAGAGATTTGAATAAAGAAATACGTTTAGAAGAAATGGATAGAATATTATCACTGGTTAATGTAGATTCAGCAGCAGGGCCTGATGGAATAGGGTAGCAAATGTATAAAGGTATGTCAAAATGGCAAAAATATGCTTTTTAAATGTGTTAAATGAATGGTTAAATGAAGGTTTCAAGTACAGATAATTATGTCATAGCATATTCCTGTTTATATGGAGAAAATAAAAAAATGAAGTACCAAACTGGAAAATGGTAATTTTGAATAATGCAGATTATAAGTTTTTATGAAAATAATACAGAAGGGAATGGAAATGAAATAAACGATATCACAGATGAAACAATATAGAGTCGATATTAAAATCACGAATGTTTATTTAACCGAATATCTAAATGCTGACACATATTCCACGAACCGCAAATACACCGAATGCCCTAAACCACGAAATTCAAAAAGTCGAAATGTCATAGTTGTCCCATCCCACCACCCGCTACATTCTACCTACACAAACAAATTAAATAAACCACATACATACACTAACCAAAGCCCTACTTCTAACCCTAAACTAAATCCTACTTCTAACCCTACACTAAATCTTACATACACCACCATGTATGCACTTAACTTAACCCACACCCTAACCCTAAGGTCCATAACTATCGCACACTTACCTTAAAAAGCTATACCCAAACAAACTAAATAATCCACACACATACACTTAATAAAACCCTACTTCTAACCCTACACTAAATCTAACATACATTACCATCTATGCATTTACCGTAACCAGCACCCTAACCCTAAGGTCCGTAACTATCGCACACTTACCTTACGGAGCTATACCGCAGAAGGGCCAACCATGATGATTCGACATTTCGAATTTTGCGCTTCAGGATGATCAATGTTTTTGCGGTTCGATGAAGACATGTCGCCGTTTAGGTATTCGGGTAAGTAAACGTTCATGATTTTACTATAGACCCCAATATATATATATATATATATATATATATATATATATATATATATATATATATATATATATATAGTGTTAAGTGAAGAGG
The DNA here is from genome assembly GCF_019279795.1 of Protopterus annectens. Classification (NCBI taxonomy): domain Eukaryota; kingdom Metazoa; phylum Chordata; order Ceratodontiformes; family Protopteridae; genus Protopterus; species Protopterus annectens. The sequence continues at coordinate 299,537,765 of NC_056735.1, forward strand.
GAAACAAAAACTATTAATACTTAAAGAATTAGTAGATGATAGCATAAGCAGGAGGGAACAAGTAAAAATCATGATAGGTGATGCAAGTAAAGCTTTTGACACTATACAACATGGAACTTCATGGGAAATATTTCAGTCTTACAACTTAAGCAAAAAGGAAAAATGTGTGTGTAACTGTATATGAACAATATAAAATAAAAATGTTGATGAATGGTTGTGAGGAGATAAAATTTAAGAGAGAAATAAGGCAGGGATGTCTGAATAGCATAACATTTACATTAGTAATGAATGTAATATCAAGTTTCATAAGAGATGAAAGAGATAGGATATATAAAGAAGGAAGACATTGAACTGTTCAAACCTACAGTAGCTACCACCAAAACAAACCCACTGTACTTGGTAAAAATAAATAACTTTTACCAAGTGCTGTGTGTTGCTTTACTGGCAGTTACAGTAGGTTTGAATTATTTGAGTGGTAACTTTTTTCAGTTATTATTTTTAAGGTATTGAACTATCAATTATGTTATCGTATGCAGATGACATTACAATTGTCACAAATAATGAGAAAGGAATGTAAGAGGCTTTGACTTATTAAATGAATGTCTGAGTAACAGTTTTATATTTGAAAAAAGAAAAGAACAAGGGTTTTGTGTATGATGGAAAAATAGGGGATATTATGTTTAATATGGAAGCGATAACTGTTTTAGGAATACATTTTGGTAAACAAGAAATAATGGAACAACAATGGAAAAAGACAACACAAAATATGAACTATACATGTAACTTATTGGAGAAACTTCAGGTTATTATTTAGAAAGAAAGTGCATTTAATAAACTCTATATTATTGGGAAGAATTGCATAGTTAGCAGGAGTATTTAGTTTACCTTTGGTACATAAAAATTGATTTATAATGTCATATTCTCATTCATTTTGGGACCAAACTCAGTACAGTAGAGAGATATATTTTATATTTCTAAAGATGAGAGGGAATTAGGTCTAATAAATTCTGTAGTATAGTTATCATCACTGAATTTGTACAAAAGTCTTAAGTGAATGAAAAAAGTAGTGAGGGATTGCTTACTAATATATTATGATGAAAATATGAAAAAGAATGGAAAGTATTTAGAAGACATAGTAGTGAGAGAGAGTGTCTGTAAATGGTGAGATCAACATATATCAAGCAAAATATTATTTCTGTACATGGTATAAAATATTATGTGTAAATTCTATTACTTATATCCCTGGAAGGAATTACAAGGAGACAAATATTAATGGCTATTAAAGCAACAATTAACAGATGTAAAATATGATAGAATATCAAGTTTTTTATGGAGACTGATGATAATGAAATTGCCTTTTAAAGCCAATATGCCATACAAAAAGGGATGAAAGAATATGTATTTAGTTATAAAGAAGTTGAAACTAGTAAACATGTTTTCAAAATGCAAAAGAGTTGTAAAAATATGGGGAAAAACTAGGAGAAATGAACTACTTTGAAGATATAAAGAAAGCATATGATGTAAATATGGACAATATTGAATATGGATATTATAAAGATAATAATGATGAATATGTACAGAAGACAGATAAAAGAATGTTTAATTTAATATGGATTATTTGGAATCAGAGAATAGGTTCACAGGTTCATAGGTGTTTACTAGGCTAATGACCACAAGGATCTTTTTAAGCCTAACCATGCATCCCAAATCTCTGACAAGTTCTAAAACCCTTGAAAAGTGTAAGCAGGGGTTTGGGAGATGGATCATTTGTGGGAAATGGGATTGGTGATAATACCGGAAAAAGTCAGATTTTGGTTTTGGAAAATGGATTGGGGATCAGATCAAAGGCAGTAATAAGTTTATGTATAATGAAGACTTATATATACTATTGTAAATATTGTATATACTTGTCTTAATTTTATTCTAATATAAAATAATTTCTTAAATAAAGGACCCCTACTTATATTGATGAGAGTGAGCATACACTTATCAGTATGGTTTGTGTCTGGAGGTAGTGGTGTGCATATCCAATGTGGCAAATGGTGGAGTGAATGAGGATGGATGAGTTGTGGAGGCAATAGTCGATTCTGAAGTTTTGTTTCAGAAAAATGTGTTTGCTTCAACTTTAAGTGAAATAAAAGAGTCCAGAAAAAGTATCAGAAGATGCAATAGTATACTGTGCAATATGTTAGCAGCTAAAGACTGGATGACAATAATGTGGCTACTTGGGGTGACATTATGAATTAAATCCAAAATGTTGCAGGAGGAAGAATAGTGTGATAGAGCAGGATGTTTTTGAAGAAAAAAAATTCTATGCTGGTGTTATGGCACAACAAAGTAAAAATATGGAAGATAATCATGTCATTCAAAAATGAAAATATGTGATAAGAATTCATTCAAAACTGGGTAAGGCTATTGACAGGTATTATTTACAGGATAATGTTATAATTCTACCTGGCATTACTGCAACTGGGATTGGAGCATTTATTTTGTGGTGGCAAAAAGTCATTTGGAGTTATTATTTTTGAAACTGAAGACGGTTTATCAAAGTTTATGCACAAGTGTAAAGAAAAAGAATTAGGTCTGGATTCATTAGCAGCTACACTAAGACTAACTATTTTGTATGTGCCACACCATGCTGCACACATGATAGCTCGCGGTTTGGTATTCATTAACACTAAGTGTAGATAGAGTAGCTAAACAAAAGTAAATGGAAGAATATGCTAATGAAAGCATAAACAGATGAACTGCATGCTAATTAATCAATCAATCCAAAATGGCTAAGTTGTTCAGAAAGCTATAAAGTAATCATGTACACTCAGTGTAGTCATTTGCCATGAAATACAGCTCTTTGGATTGCATCATGATTATACTTAGAAAAAAAAATATTAGGAATTGCTGCTGCCATTATAGACCTGTATGTGAAACCGGCTTTAATTCAGTGGGCATCCACTGCCAAACCTCAGGCAAGGATGAGAAGAAGGGTGTTTAGACACCATTTGACTTATCATGCACTTTATGACACAGAAATTGTAGAGTGATACTGGGTAGACAGGGAAACAGTAGAGGAAATATGCAACCTCTGCCACCCTCATTTGAGGCCTCATGGAAATCATGGAGAATCCAATCTAGGGGACATAAAGGTATATGCAGCATTATGTATACTAGCTACAGGTACTTTCAGAGAACCACAGATATATTAGGGGTGTCACTGGTCTTCTGCTTCCAGAATATTGCATCAGTTTCTGAATGCAATGTTACAACATGCAAGGCCATGCAGCCCATAGGAAAGAGCAATAACCATACATGAATTTTATGCAATAATATACTTCCCTGAAGGTTTGAGGGCCATAGATTGGACACACCTGGAAATAAAAAAAACACCTTGTGAATAAGGAAGGAGATACATCAACAGAAAAGGATACCACTATATAAACTGTCAGGTTGTCTGTATGCCCTAGGGATCATCTACAATGTTTGTGGATGTAACCCATGCAGTTTTCATGACTCATACATATGGCACACCTGCAAGCTGTACACAAGGTTTGCTAGGAATGACTTTCCACAAGGAAATCCTGTGCGGGATGCAGGTTATTCCTTGGAACCGTGGCTAATGACACCCATGAGAAACTCACATGCTCAAACTAGGAATATCATAGAATGTGTATATGACTTAGTCAAATCAAGGTTCTGGTGTCTAGACACCTCAGGAGGTGCTCTACAGTATAACCCAACCACCTCTGCTAAAATACTTACAGTCTGTTCTGTGTTGCACAATATCATTCTTAGGAGACAGCTTCAATAAGTAAAACCAGGGCCAGGAACACAGTTTCTAAATCCACAGACAGGACCTGCAGCTCCAGCAGATACAGATGAGGAGTCAGAGGTAGAACCACCATCCGTAAATGCTGCTGGCAGATGTAGACATGCACAATATGCCTTGGCTCTGGCTAAAAAACAAAAGATAGTACACACACGGAATACCTAACAGATAAAATAATAGCCTTAGCACATACAAACATTAAAAATAATGAATGAAAAATGCACAATGTTTTCTTAACCATGTAATGGTTGTATTTTGTTGCCATCAGATACACGCAAGCCCCCAATAAGGCACCTTGCATCTGCATTATTACCAAGGTAAGTCTGGAACCTGTAGAGAAAAAAAACATACAGTTATATAAGTGACTATTATGCTATGCAAATTCTCATATGTCCTTCAAGTGATACATGTCCCAGGTATACAGTAATATCTTATGATTGATGTTTACAGTACACAACTATGGATTTGCCCACTAGTATGCATCAAGCATTCCAGTTGGCCACTGTGTATAAACCAGTGAGCAAGTCAAGGGTAGCATCATTTGCACAAGTATAACAATGAGCAAGACTGAAACATCTACTTTGATTGCACGAGTAACAACAGTAACACAAATATAGTGACAGTCAATGATTACAGAAGCAATCATGCATAAATGATTATGACCCAAGATTAAGAGCATTTATTCTGCAATATGTTTACATCAAAGGAAGGTTCTGAGTAAGCAAGCATTAGTTATCCACTCTGTGCATCAGACATATATGCAACACAAAGTCACAAAGAAATGTGCAAAGGGTGGGGCACAGTCATCATCACTTGCACAAGGTGGGGATGGGGGACACAGGAGGGCAAGTCTGTGATCAAAGAAGTGAGTGTGTGCAAGTAAAATAAAAATGTATTCATTAAGCATTAAATTTGTAGGGCCAGTAACAGTACTTTTTAGATAGGTAGAGAGTGTGTGTGTGTGAGGTTGGATGGGCAAGTATTTGTCGACTATGTGTGAGTCTGCATGAACGCAATCAAGCACTGTGATAACACTACATCCTAGCATCATGGACAGGTATGAGCTGTGCATGGTTGACTAGTCAGTTGGATAGTCATTTCTGTATCATTGTTGCAACCAGGAGAACTACCTCTGCTAGGAGTTGCACTACTAGTTCCAAGCCCCTGGCTAGATTTTGGCATGCTACCTGATCACAACTGATGCCTGCTGAATAAGGTCTCATCACGACTATGTCCAGGACCACAACCACTTTGCCTAACACATCTGGGTGTGGACACTGCAATCACTGATGAAGCAGTGGAAGTAGTTCCATTACAGGAGTGGGATCTTGCATGGTCACATTATCTAACACCAGATGATGTAGTGGCTCTATTGACACAAGGATGCCAATCATCCCCCAGCAGATACTGCTTAATTCATTTTGTCATACATGCTGTCCAAAGAGTCGCACACTTGGTTCAGGCAATTCCACATGTCCAGAATGCACAATATTTAGGACTAGCCCCCCACTGCCCCATTTCCCCTGCTCCTTCTCATTCTCCATCTATGTCTCTTCTATTCCCCTGTGTCTCTGCTGTCTCTCTCTGTTTGTATACATATGATAGATGCATGTATGTATACAATGATAATTATTTATTTATTTATGTAGCATACCTGGAAGTTTTGCAGTAGACACACACGGGTTTTCTTCCATGTCTGCACAACATCAAGGATTTGAACCCTGTGCTGAGATGTCTGGATCTCAGACAAACAAGAATTCCTCTGTTTCAGTCAGTGCTGGCTCAGTATGAGGACCACTCCCTATAGTCATATGTTCATGGGCAATTGCAGCTGCCTAATGTCTGCCTGCTGTAATCATATCATTGGCCCTTCATCTTATTTTTGAATCTGTACACCCATGGCCTCTCACCATATTAATGTTATTTACCACTTGTTCCCGGATATAGCCAATGGAAGACTTTTCACCCCTGCATCTCTCTAATAGGAATGACCCATGGCAATAAAGGGCTTGAACAATCATTCTCAGTGTCAGTGTATGGAGGTTTATGGGGTGCAGATGTCTTGGGTGCCATAACCCTGTATGAGAGGAAACATAAGAGGAAAGAAAAATCCATAAGTCAAATAACAGGATTGGTGAAACCCAAACAATATATATGAATCCATCAATCATACACCAAATACATGAAAAGTGAAGGCTTCATATGAGTGCACACAACTTAATGCACATTTCCTTTCCCCTCCCCACCCAGTGCAAAACAAAGAATGAACTTGATAATAAACTCATAGTAGGACAAACATTTCTTTCAGTCTATAGTACATTACAGCATTTACAAAAGTAATGCACATTTGTCAAAGAAAAATGGTTAACAGTTTTGGGTGTGACATCCATTTCCATGGAGGGCAGCCAGGTAGACATCAGAGCCTTAACAAAATTGCTACTGCTAATTAATGCAAGAACCCATGACCCTGATAATAATTAATACAACACTCTACTGAACAAAGTGGTCAGTTTTCAAGATTGAAATTTCCATTAAACTGTCATCATTATGTGGAAAAATGCTGCATGGTCAATAAATAACTGTGCTATCCATGCCCATGCCCACAGCTACTGAGAATAATGCAGACAGTAATTCAATACCTGTATTGTAAAATGCAATACATAAGTAAGGTTAAAATACATCTATTTGTTAAAAACAACAACCTACCTTTGCAGCAAATCAGTTGTGAAAGTAGCAACAAGTTTTCAAAGCACGTAGCAGTAAGCTGCAGTATCAAGCTCTCTGAATCCAGTCTCCACTACTATCATACAAGTTCCTTACCTACACAGTTACCTTTATATAGTGCAAATTCAACCCTCTATGCACTGTAGGTATGCAAATGAGGTATGAACTCTTCAGCATTCATGAATTCCACAATATGCACTAAGTACAGGGAATGTAAACATGGTGTAAGGACCTACATGACTGCATGCACACATCCTACCTCTGCAAGGATGACCACTGAGAAGGGTTGGTTGCTAAGTGCTTGCAAATGTGAATGATTAGCTTGACTGCAGTATTATACAGTTGTTCACAGTCAGTCCTCTTTGATGTACACTTACTGAGGTTGTATCAGGGAGAAGAGACTGACATTTTGTGACTATCAGATTTGTCTCCCAGAAGTTACTACACCTTTGGAATAGAATTTCACTTCATGTCAAACAGAGCACCTCATTGACCCTTTTCAAACACAGTCTGGATGATTGGATGGGTGACCATACATTCACCCCATGGGTTCCACCTGTGTCCCTCTTGGACAGGGGCAATAGATGCTGGTCTTGGAAATAAGGGTAAGAACTTAGCTTATGCTTGTAAGGGCCCAAGGGCCATTAGCCTAGTTACTACCTATGATTCTATGAACATTGACTGAATTAGGACAGCAACTTTCCTAACACTTATATGAACTGTTTAAATGACAGTTTCTGTCTCTGACTACAATTGTGTCTGTAATTCTAAGGAAGTAGATTAATCGATGAAACATATATCTACTGCAAGGCAAAGCACATAGCAGTCTTGTTAGAGAAGCATAGCTATGGGAACAATGTTCTCAAAAAAAAAAAAAAAAAAAAAAAAAAAAAAAATTTATTATATATACACTAATATGTATGTAATGATCTGAATGGAGTGTAGTTCTAGATATAATTAATGTCTGTTGCAATACGTAGATAGTATTATATGTGTTCTATTTCTCTTGATCTAGACTAATAACTATCCATGGTAACCTAATATCTGTAAAAGGAACTCATAGCAAATCTTCAATTTTGTATAACCTATGTTTTAAATCTGTGGAGCTTTTCTCCCCGGGCCTCCACTGAAAATGGAAATTATCCAGCTGGACTAGCCCGGTCAACAAATGTAAAATAAATAAATAAATAAAATTCTCAAAATAAAGAGAAGAAAAGAGGGGCAGTGTTCCATTTTTTATTTTATACTTGTGTGAGGGAAGATTGATCTTCTCTGTTGCCAGTGTCACAGTCATCCACACATCTAACTGCAAATTACATAGGACAAAGGTTATAAATTGTTTCAATTGTACCTGGTAATGTCAATTGATACTATGCTACATATTGAGTATATGTAACCTCCTTTTTATCTTTACAGTGTGTGTGTGTGTGTGTGTGTGTGTGTGTGTGTGTGTGTGTGGGGCACATACTGATAAGAATGTCAAGTGTGTCTTGTGAATGCCCTGCTGTCCTATGGTTATGATCCAAAGATGGTTGTGTTTGTATAAACATGATGTTTAAGGTGTATATGTTCACGTTGAAACTCTAAAGAAAGTTGAGGAAGTATCAGAATTGCACATTTTAGCTAGTTGGATACTGTTTATTTTATTTTGGTAGCCTTTTTTGTCTTTTTTCTTCATCATTTCTGTGCCATTTTGCATTGTGCACTTTGGACTAGCAGTGGCTCCTGGTCATTGCTTAAGAAAAAATTTAATTCGGGCTGCCTTCTATAGAGCAAGCAAGCCTTGCAATAGTGCTCAGACATCAGCATTGTGGATAGTATTTAGTGAATAAATTCGAAATTTCAGCTAATGAACCTTGTGGCACAATGTATAAAAGAAGCCAGGGGTGGGAGGATGGCAGAATGGTTAAGGTGTTTACCTTGGAGACACAAGGTGCAGGGTTTGATTCTCACATGGGGTAATTGGCTAGGCTTAAAAAATGGCCAACAAAGGCATTAAGCCTAGTACTAATCTATGAACCTATCTATGAACCTATGAAGCTTCTTTAGAAAAATGACACCGGTGATACATGGTCCAAATACAGTTAACTGATAGTTTCACAGAAGGGGATCTGAATACATATCTACACACATTTTGCTAGATCAGTGTGTTGTTGTGCAAAAATAATTATTTTCATTATTGTTTACAGCAGGTGAGCTGTTACCTGTCCAGCTTCACATTATTTGGCATTAACTACAATTCTGATAATGTTTGCAAGAAATTACATTTCTGATGTTGCAAGGAGATGTGAGAAGGATGACCGTATCACTGTAATAAACTTCTTGCTCTAGTCATTGCTAGGTAAACTCATTGACTGAATTCATTTTCATGTCAGCTTTTTTCTGTCATTTTTTTCTAATGCTTTTTGCAGTTGTAATCTACTCAGCAGTGCACAAACACACTTCACTGCCTAAGGAAAAAAATGTGAAAAAATGTAATTTAGGCTGCCTTCTGTAATGCAAATGAGCCTAGCATTGGTGTGTAGCCATCAACCTTCTGGAGAGTATTAAGTGAATAAATTTCACCTGTTAAGCAACTTTCCCTGTGGCACAATGTATTAAGTTCAGTGATCTTAAAGAGCAAATATGCCTGATGCAGGGTTCAGATCAAGTTGAAAGATACTCTTACAGAGGATCAGAATGCCATTTGTCACCATATCATGATCAGGAATGTCACAATAAATGCACATCATTATCATAACTCTGTTTATTTCAAGGAATTTATCATTACTACTTGTTAGAGAAGCCCAATATAATGTATATAAATGATGTTAAACATTACAATGATGACATTTAATGTAGCATGCAAATATGTAGGTATAATGTGCACAGTATTTTTGTTATAATTATTTAGTACTCAGATATCATATTTATGCATTTATGAAGTTTTTATATAACCTAGCCCAGCATGTCTTACTCAGCTCATGCAACTGCATGCATCTAAGGCATGTTTACAAATGCAAACACTGCCTTTTACATAGAAATGCAGTACTTTAACTGAGTAAAGTCATAGACATTCAGGCATATCATCAATATTTTTATATTCAGTCTTAAATTAATATACATTTAGTTACCATGTTTACCAGTAAATTCTTTTGTGGCAGTAAGAGTTAATGAGCAAAGTTTAACATTTTATCCTTGTGTTTCTTTTGCATTCCATTCCCAGGTGGTACTACTTAATTTTACCACTGTCTAACTCCCAACGTGTCAATGTGTCATAAATCTTACCATTTTCCTCCAAACAATCATAATTATAACAACAGCATAAAGCATATCAGTGTTTAATGTTAGAGCACATCTAGATAGTTTCAGCATCACACATGACCAAATTTCACTGTCATTTTTAACACCTTTGGTGCTTCTCAATGGAATCAATGCCAATGTTTCTTTGCACAAAAACTGATACACACAAGGGCTGAATTGGGAGTCAATTCAGACTCATATTTTTGGAAATACTGCTACAGACATGGCTGGTGATGGTAGAGATGGTGTTCCATTTACAGCACAAAGGTCAGGCATTGAGGAGTCCAAGAATTTTGTGACACTCCTCCTGAAGCATTACAGCTCGAGGCTACTGCAGAGGGAAAATACAAGGTCTCAGTATAAGGGTGATACTGGAATAGTTTGGCTAAGGTTGTCCCCAGTGCAACTGGCATCCCACACACGGGGGAACAATGTCATCTCCACTACAGTGACATCAAGAAATACAAGCAGGACCACCTGCGCTGATGGGAGTATGAGTTTAAGTCTGCAAACACCCCACAACTGTGTAAGTATACTGACTAATTACCTGTTTATGGTATGGCATTAATTATTCAGCCAGCAAACACAGTTATTCGTTATGCTTTCATATGTGTTTATTTTCTTTTTCTACTGTACAGCTGCAGCAAAGATTGTAGAAAACTATGAGGCACATCAGGAGAGACTAGCTCACCTCAGAGAGACAGGAGGGTAAGAATGCATCTGCTCTGACTGCACTGTAGAGAAGATTTCTCAGTCAATCACTATATATCAAATTGAACAAGCATACCTTAACTTTTATATCAAGACTGTAGGCCTGCTCTGTTATTGCATTAGGCAGAAAGTACATCAAATTTATTGTGTGTTTGGGTTCAATACCTAGAAACAGATATTCAATTTTTTATAGACTAATATTTTTAACTTTGCTATTACATGCCAGTAACATTCTATCTTTGCAAATGCAGTTATTACCTTAGAAAGTTGATATCTGACATGGCACAATGAAATAGATTATTCTATTAGCCATATCATACTACTGAGATTGATTGATTATGACATATTCATGCCATCCCATCATAGCTGGATGTGGCTAAGGTGCATTTATGTATTTCTTGATTTGTTTTATGTATTGAAATGATTAACTAATGTGACATGTCATTGATCTATCTCCTTTGCCTCCCCACACTTTATCTCTCTGTTTTTTTTTTCTTTTTTATATAAATTGCTGCTGAAAACAAAAGGGTGATCATCAGCACAGGAAGATAGATTGATCACTAGGGTTCAGCATACTATACCTCCACAGGAAGCTGTGGTGGCACCACCACACGCAGCACAAACATACAGTGCATCTGAATCACAACCTGTCAGCATTGTTTCCATAACTCCTGCCCTACTTGCTCCACCTGCATCACGTAGCTTTGCCCCGGTGGCTAGTGCAGTGTTACCCTCCAGGAGCAGTAGTAGCATAGGTTGTGATTTTGTCACCTGACAGGAGCTGACAGGGCTAGTGGAGGGCATTATGGAGAGGGGCCTCCATGCCTGAATTGGCAGGGTTGAAAAGGTCCTGAGTCACATGGCTAAAATGGTGCCACATCCAGCACTGGCCCAAGCAGATGACACAGGAGCCAGTGATGATGAATCTGATGATGAGGACTAGATTCTCACTGCTCTCTAGCTAGATGTGGAGGCACCTCTGAGGTCCCCACCTTTTCTCAGTACTGGTGTCTCCTTGTTTGTCTTGTATGTCCTGTATGTGTGCACATACTACATAAGCTACTCTAACTACCTAACTCTGTCATCCCTAAGAACCTTCCCAAACATTCATCTCGCTCCCTCCAAAAAACAAAAAAACAAAAAAAAAAATGGGCAACTGTGCCACAAAAAAAAAAAAAAATACTCCACGTACACAGCATCCAACTTTTCCCTATGTGTCATCTTGACATACTTCCTTTGGTCAAATTGGCTATACAACATACTTCATTCTGCTGTTGTCACCAATCCCTGGTGAGGTGACTCTTCAAACTCATTAAATATTTTCTACAATTCTACATTTATGTTGTGAAGAAGTGGATAGCTGTCGTGCTCTGCCACTATCATTCTGCAAATTCCTGTATTATTTCCTCCATATCCTACTCCAGCTTGCCACCTCCATTTTCACCACTGACCTATCAACTCTTTTTTCATACATTTCTTCTTCTTCTTTTTGCTTTTCCCAGTTAGGGGTCGCCACAGCGGATCACCTGTCTGCTCATGATTGGCAGTGGAGTTTTACGGTGTCGAGTTGCCAGCCCAGCACCCAACCTTTCACAGAAGGCATACACACACACACACCTAGGGCCAATTTAGAGTGTTCAATCCACCTACAGCATGTCGTTGGGAGGAAACCGGAGCACCCAGAGGAAACCCACATGACCACAGGGAGGTCATGCAGACTCTGCACAGAAGGCACCCCAGCCGAGAATTGAACCGAAGAACCTCTTGATGTGAGGTGGCAACACTAACTGCTGCACCACCATGGCCGCCCTCCTTTTTCATACATTTAATCTGTTCAAAAAGTAGAATCACACACAACACTCATCGCCAGAAATGCCCAGGGAAAAGCCTTCACTTTTTAACCTCAGCACTTGTGCAAAGGTTGGCATTGCACACCAATGCTGAGTGATGGCAAATGGCATTTAACTTCCTATGGCAAAAGCTAAAGATTTTAATTTCAGCTGCAGTAGTCCAGTTACTTTCAAACAAATGTGCTTAAATTCACTGTGCTATGGGAATACAGACTAAAGACAAACTAAGAGCACCACTGTCTGTTTCTGTAAGAGTTCTTATTCTGCTTGATGTAATGAGCTAGAAGTTCCTATGTGGCATAATAAAATAATTTCCCAGTCTGTAGACTGATATTTTGCATAATGTCATGGGTTTGATTATAGCTGTAGACTAAATTATTATTTTATGACCTTTTAAATTCTTATGATATAGTCAAGTGCAAATGCCTGTATTTCAATCAATAAACAGCATTTTATTAACATAACATTTGAACAGTGCAGCAAGACATCAGTTGTAAAAATATTTCAGCCTTAGCAGGATGACTTAGTAAGCCACTCTTATCCTGCTTATGTCTTAATGTTGGTTTCTCTCTCTCTCCTATCCATTCTTTCTCCCTCTAGCAAGCACTTTATTGTACCAAATGTGACAAATTAATAATAGGAAATACATTTGAGTAACACACCATACAAATTGTCCCACATGTCCCACAAGAAAGACTGTTGCCATTTCCCTCTCCATCTCTCTCTGCCCCTCTCTGTTTACCCATTCTGCTTCAGCAGGTTGTCACTGCCTTCAGTTGTGTTATTTAAAGAATGTGAAGTTGGAGTTCTTTTGTGGCACGAGATAATGCTCAGCTCTGATAATAGATTTTTGCATACTTTCAAGAGTTGTAATCCAGGCATTAGTTAAGTGCTACTGACTGTTTTAGTATACTGTTTTATGTGAAGCTATGGCCTGCATATTATTATGAGTCAACATTATTATCCATCTGTCATTAGCTAGTTGATCCCTGCCTCCCTCTTAACCTGCCTAAGTATCTTCGCCCTTCTATGCCATTAGTCTTCCTCATGTGTACATGCACAATGTCTGGTGTCAAGCTCCAAGTGCAAATTAGGCTAAATTAAGGTGCAAAGCTTATGCAAAATGTTGTGAACCAAACTGCATTATTTTGATGCCCTTTGCGCTGCTGTGCTTAGCTATGTATGATCAGGTTAATCTACACTGGAACAAGCTGAAGAGTTGAATGTACAGCATACAACTGTCCTGAGTGTAATGAAAAGTAATACATACATTCTGCGTGTCTGCAATGTGTTGTCGCATGGGGACTTTGTGAACTATGAGTTCCTACATGATGCATTTAAATAATACTCAGGTCTGTAATTTTTTGGGAATGTTCTCAAGGTTTGAATCCATATGCATGACAAACTGTTTCTGAATGTTTTGTATGAATCCTGTGGTTATAACAGAGTCTTTAATTACACAAAGATTTGAGGGTTTTTGTTCCAATTAAAAAGGAACTTCATCAGAAACAATGTGATCTCTGCTTCCTTCCTTTTATACACTTAAAAAAGGCACCAAAAACACTAGCAAAAATTTAAAGGTATACACACATTAAAAAATCAAGCACTATTCCCAGAATTCCTGCATCAAATATATATGCATGCTAAACACCAACACCATTAAATATAAAAGTAAATATTGTATAAAAAAGTACATATTGTATAAAAATCCATAATAGCAGATGCGGTAAAAATTAGTAAACAGTAAACATGTAAAATAACTTATATGATCAATTAAACTCATTTTAGAAAAATAAGTCCTATGACAGGCAGTCTGACTTCATCTTCAAAATAGGCTTGATAGATATTAAAACATTAATACCTGGTGGGGCAGTGGCAATTAATAAAAGCTACCAGTGAAGCTCCCTTTTCTCAACAAATGTTTTCCAATCACCACCTCTTTCCGGGCATTCTACCTTCTCTAAAACGGTAAAGCCAAATTTCTTAAAATCCTTGCACACCAAAGAATGCTTGTAAAGGGCATTACAAGAGTTGTCTTTACCAATTGCATAGACATACTGATAGGTTCTTGTTCGCAAAGGTCCAATAATCTTTCCTACATAGAATGCCGGACACAAAAGTGGAAGCTAGACTGCCATTTTGTAGTTAGCCCTTGAAATGTAACCATGTATGTATGTAAGCTCTGTCTGTTACCTAGTTCACTCATATTTAGAGATGCTGCTATTCATCCTGATGTGTTTGTATGTATTAAAGAATCTGAATGAAACCCCAAGCCTCCTTGTTTTATGTATTAGAGACAAACAAGTGACATGGTACCAGAAGCGGCATGTCTAAAAGGACATGGAGCCAGAAGTGGCATGCCTAAAGGACATGATATCAGAAACGAATATCTGAAGAAGCATAGAGTCAGAAACAGCTTGGCTAATATGGCTTAAGGCACTTATTTAAGTGCTGGTGGAATATAAGGAAGTGGATCATTCTCAAAATATGCATAATTCTCAAATCAGGTCAGAAACTAATTTTCGATATTAAAACTTGCTCAGCACTATTTCTTTTCACATAATATGGAATGGGGCATACAGAACATTCTAAATAATTTTCACATAAAGATATTAAAACTGGCTCAGCACTATTTCTTTTTGCATAAAATGAAATGAGGCTTACAGAACATTCTAAATAATATTCGCATAAACAGATATGCAGAATATTGATAAAAATATTCAAATTCACTACAGAAAACGTCCAAAGCTAACTATGAATTGAAACCTAGCCTCTGAAACAAAGGCTATCCACAAAGCATTTTTCAGTTACATCAGGAACCTCAATGGCAGAGCCCAGGTTTGTTCCGAATTAGTTCATAACGGTACCACTTACACTGATCCTGTTGACTTAGCCAACCTGCTAGCAGATGGGTTCAGCACAAACTTCACCTCCCCTTTTCCTCCCCAAAGGCCCATTCAACATCCCTGATACGTGTCCCGCACCTCAAATCTCCATAGATCAAGTGTTAAAGGCCCTATCCAAGGCAAGGAACACAGTTTCCATGGGAGATGATAGTATCCCAGGCTGTATTCTGCACCATCTCCAGCAAGAACTAACCTTGCCAGTGAGCACCCTAATTCAACCATAGCCTAAGTACAAGCTTCATTCCAGCAGAGTAGAGAACTGCCATTGTCATATCCTTGCACAAAGGTGGTCCCATTACTGACCCTGGAAACTATCACCCCATTAGCATGGCAAGTCTGATCTGTAAGGCCATGGAGTATATTATTATGGACATCATAAACAAGGACATAAGCAATCTCTGAGCACTTGACCCCACCCAGTTCGGATTCGTCAAGGGAAGATCTTGTCTATTGAACCTGGTTGACTTTCTTGAGACTGTCACCAAGGCCCTGGATGAGGGAAAGTCAGTACATACAGCTTACCTTGACTTGGTCAAAGCCTTTGACACAATCCCCCACTCAGGCATCACTGAAAAGCTAACACATCTTGGTGTATATCCCTATCTCATCAGGTGGGTGGCCACCTGCCTCACCAGTAGGACCCACAAGGTCAAAATAGGTGCCTTCACCTCTGACAGCAGACCTGTCACTAGTAGTGTTCCCCTGTGGATCTGTCTTAGGACCCCTGTTTGGCATCTACTTCTCAGAGGTCCAGGCAAAGACAAAATGCCTGTGGCTGACCAAATTTGCAGATGACTATAAGTTGGATGCTGTCATTGACTCCTCAAATGATGTAAACATACTACAAGAGGGCCTCACAGCAACAAATGACTTGTGCAAAAGTCATGGCATTAAGTTAAATGCAAAAAAAGTATTATCATGCCATTTGGCAAAAACATGGCCCCTACTGATTACCACATCAACCGTAACCCCCTAAGCACACAACCTGTGGTGACAGACCTGATACACAGGTTGACAACAATCTCACATTCGACCATCATGTAGCAGCAGTAGTCAGAAAAGTCTTTTATTTGGTTCATCTCATAAATAAAGGGATTGCATCCAGAAAAAAAGGAGGCTATTACCTCCCTATAGTCGTCCCTCATTAGGCCAATAATTGTGTATAACTCCATGTTTGGTATGTACCTCTCCAAACACCTGCAACAATGGGAAAGGCCACAGAAACACCTCACAAAGAGAATCCATGTTCTCCAATACCTGTCCTATGTAGACAGGCTCAACTCACTAACACTCTACTCGGTATCATAGAGATTGTTCATAGGTGATCTGTGTCTCGGCTACAAGGATATCTCAGATTCTGCCCTACTGGAAATGCTCTATATCCCTAAGTCTAACTCCATGTGCATTACCCAGTTGAAGGCCTAAATCTAATATGTGACATTAACAAAATCTACTGGAGAGATAGGTTTGTCTCCCAGAGGCTGCCCTGTCTCTAGAATAGACTCCCATACATGTGAAACAAAGTACATCACTGACCCTCTTCAAGTGCAACCTTGATGAGTGGATGGGAAACCACAAATTTGTCCCCGGGATTCCACCTGTGTCCCTCATTAACAGGGGTGACAGGTCCTGACTGAGGTTTCTTTTTTTGGGGATAAACTCTTGGCTAGGCTTGTAAGGGCCTCAGGGCCATTATCCTAGTAATCTCCTAGGATCCTATGGATCTTCTATGATTCTATGAAATTACCATGGAAAATGTTTGAAATAAAGTCTGTATTGCATAAAATTAATAAAATAAAGAGGAACAGTCCTTTTGCAAAGCATATGTATTTTTGTATTAAGCAAAGATACCCGAGTTATCAGAAGTGTATAAAGTGTTCGCATGTCTGTGCAGTGTTACACTGAAGTTATTTCACAAATGTGCAGCCATTACCAGGCATTTTCCACAAAGTGCAGTATTTTGAAGAGTTTATTGTGCTTTTGAATGTTGTTACAAGCTCACAGAACAGTTTGTTCATACATAATTACAAGGGCCATATGTTATTTTCAGTGTGTTTGTGTATACTTTGTGGGCATGGCAGACAGGATTTTGAAAACCCAGTGCACTTGTGTTTGACAGTAAGATTGCTGAGAATTGGAGAGTGTTTGAGCAAGAGTAAAACATTTTCATACAGGCTGGATTTTCTGATAAAGATGACTATAAAATCCAAAAAGGTATCCCAAACAGTTAAAGAACTTCAGGCACAAAAACCAAATGTATAAGCAGAGAATAACCAGAAGTCCACCATTCAATAAAGCACAGTTTAATAAAAACAAAATGCAGTAAAACAAAGCTTTTGAGTAAAACTCTTCCTCAGTGTGTCATAAAAACAAGTGAATGCACTTCTTATATATAAAACATAGCCAATCAATGAAAAAACAGCCTTAATAGCAATTAATGATTTAAAGTGCCCCAGCATTAATCAGAAAATGTCAAAAGTTGTTAAACACATATACTAATTCATAGTTATATTTACTAACTACACTAAGTCATGTTTCTGTTTTAGAACAGATTTAATACTAATACTACCATTTAGACCTGGTGCATGGTCTGCCCTAAAGTAGCTGATTGATTTATAATCAGCTAGCTCTGATTTTTTTATTAAATCTCCCCCATTTTTATTTAAAACTATCACTTGCAAAATCCTAAACTGAAACTTATGCTCTAATCCTAAACTAGCCACATGCTTTGCTAAAGCATTAGTAAGAACATTCCTATGAATGCCAGAAAAATGTGAGCTTATTCTTTCTTTTAATTTTTTATTTGTCTTGTAAAACATTGGCAGTGAACACAATTAGCAAAATAGATCATTTTTTCTGTATTACAAGTACCTGAAGCCTTAAATTCAAACCTCTCCTGACTCAAGGGATGCACAAAATATAAATCCATATTAATATCCTTGCAATGTGTACAGTTATAGCAAGGTTTTGTACCTGATTTCATTAAGGGCCTCTTCACCATATTATTTCTACTTATATCTTTATAACACATATATTATTTGAAAATGTTTTCTTTTTTAAACGCAAATCTTTGTTTTACTGCATTTTGTTTTTATTAAACTGTGCTTTATTGAACGGTGGACTTCTGGTTATTCTCTGGTTCTATAAAGATGACTGTACAAAGGCATTTATTCTTCTTAATTTAGCTGGGTCATAAGCTATAGAAAGGGAATGCTCATTTGTGTATGTATCTGCCTGCTGTCTATGCTGGAGAGGGGGAAAACCATCATATTGTTGTACCAGCTAAGTCAAGGGAGGACCCAGAGTGCTTAAAATGTAAATTTAGAGAAATGTGTATCCCATACAAATGTTACTGTGGAAAGGCACTTATTTTACACAAGAGATCAAAAGTCTGATGAAATCTTTGCAGCATATATAACTGACCTGAGAAATGAAGCTAAAATGTGCATATTTGGTGACTTAAAGGATGAGTTGATAAAGGACAGACTTGTGTGTGGTATAAAAGATGATGCTGTGAGAAAGATTTTGCTTCATGACAGTGATTTAACTTTGAATAAGGCCATTGAGATTTGTCAGATATATGAGCTCAGAGAAAAACACACAAATATGCTTACAAATGAGAATAGCTATAGAAGACACAGTGATAAAGCTCACATTGATACTATGCAGGACATGGTTAAAAGAAACAGGCACAAGCACACAGCAAGCAACTGTAAACCCTGTAGCACTCACTGGTAAACCCCAGAACTTTCTATCACATTCCAGAAGTCACACAGTCTCAGTGAAGCATAAGTATGTGTCAGCAAACTCAAAGCATGGACCCCAACTCAGTTTCATTGCCAGCTGTCACAATTGTGATGGAAGCCATGAATCTAAAAAGGAAAAATGTTTCACTTTTGGTCCACAATGCCGCACATGTAATAAATGGAATCATTTCAAAAGATTTAGTAAATCAAATGACCCACATTCTTATATCAAAGGGGAACATTTTAAGAAATTAGTTGATCAATTAGAAAGCTATGGAGTAGGGTCGTAGGCTACTCTTTATTTTGATGGTGTGGCATTGCTTCATGAAATGGTCAATGCAGTAGATTTAAAGGCCAAGAATGAAGCATTTTGTACTGTTTGGATAAATGGCAAACCCACAGAGCTCAAAGATGACACAGGTTCCAAGTTCAATGTTATGTCAGCAGAAACATTTGCTAGTGTGTAAAAATGAAAGGCATGATTTGGCAAGATGCTCAAAACTTGTTGCTTATGGAGGTGAAGAAATTCAGACTGAAGGCTCATTAGTGTTTTCATGGTACTCTGCTGGAAGAAGCTATGACTTGTTATTTTATGTGGTCAAGAGGCATGTTCAGTCATTATTAGAGCTCAGAGACAGTTTGAAAAATGGACTACTTTCATTTAATAAGGAAGTCCACCAAGTTATCTTAAAGACCACTACTCTAATTTTGCCCAGCACATTTTTTCTACCTATACTGATCTTTTCCAAGACAAACTAGGCAAATTTCCATTTGTGTACACCATGAAGTTAGACCCAGAGGTCAGTCCAGTTATCAGGCCAGCATGTAAAGTTCCAGTAGCCATGCATTACAAAGTCAAAGCCAAGTTAGATAAAATGGTGTGACAAGATGTGATTTGTCCAGACGAAACTCCAATTGAATGGTATCTTCTATGGTGGTAGCTCATAAGAAAAGTTCAGATGACATCATAATATGTATTAACTCATTAGATTTGAAAAAAGCACTAAAAATACCTCATTGTCCAAAGTGCACAGTCGAAGTCACAGCCTTGATGCCAAATGCCACTATTTTTTCTGTCTTAGATTACTCATAAGGAAATTACTCATAAGTTTGTACTAAGCTAACTGCCCTTGCGAGCCATTTTAAACTTAGCCAAGTATCCCTTGTGAGACTCAAACCCTGCACCTTGTGTTTGTAAGGCAAACACCTTAACCATTAGGCCACCCTTCCAACCCCTTTGCAAAGAATTCCTTTTGGCAAATTCAGCTTGACAAAAAAACCTTCATTGCTCACTACTTTCAGTACCCTGTTTGGCAGGTACAGATTTTTGGTGTCTATATCAGATCATCGAACGCTGAAAACAGCAAATGATGATTGATCAACCCTATTTCTCTGAAAGATGAAAATATCGACAGCTCAGAACAGTGATTTCTTTCATAGGGAAAGAAATTGCTGTTCCAACAAAAAAAAAAAAAAGTAAACAGTTAAAACGCATAAACACCTACCTTAACCCTACTTCTAACCCAAAATAAAAAAGGAAACAGTTTAAAACATATATCCACCTAACTTAACCCTACTTCTAACCCCCCCCAAAAAGTAAACATATAAACACTTAACTAAACCCTAATTCTAACCCTAAGGTGTACGCTAAATGTATTACTATATATGCACTTACCTTAACCCGCACCCTAACCCTAAGGTCAGTAACTATTGCACATTTACATTCGGCCATACTGGATAAGGGAATCTCTGAGACTGCACTACAGTGCAAAACTAATGAAGCAGCCAAGTGACTTCTTGCTCGGGGAAAGAATTCACTGAAAAGCCGCTTCGCTATTTTGCCTGTTTGCTATTTTAAGTTTGGTGAAAACGCATTCGATAGAATGCATTTTCGATGACGTGATAGGGACCCGATTTTTGAGAATGCCATTTGGGATAAATTCTGCAAGTGAAGTCTTTCAGCTTGTGATGGATCAAATTTTTTCTCAGTATCCTTGTGCTATTATAGTTGATGACATACTGGTAGGAGGTTGTGATGAAGCTGAACATGACAGAAACCTCAGAAAAGTTGTAGAAAGGGCACATCAAGTGAATCTTAAGCTCAATCTACACAAATGTAAATTCAGGCTGGAAGAATTTACTTGTTTGTCATTTATTTATGAGTACAGGCTTACAACCAGACTCTTCAAAAACAAACAGCCATTCTGGAGATGCCAGCTCCAGACAATGTTCAAGCCCTGCAATGTTTTCTTGGCAAGGTCAACTATCTATGCAAGTTAATTCCTGACTTGAGTCAACTTTCAATGCCACTCAGAGACCTGGCACATAAACATGTGTCCTGGTCTTGGTTAGAGCAACACCAAAGAGCATTTAATGTCCTGAAACAGAAAATTGCTAGTCTGCCTACTCTCAGATACTGCGATGTTCACAAACCAGTTACACTATCCTGTGATGCTTTGAAATTTGGACTTGGTGCAGTCATTCTACAAGAGGATCAACCTGTTGCCTGTGCATCGAGAACTCTTACCCAAACTAAGATACAGTATGCCCAGATTGAGAAAGAGCTTTTGGCAATTGTGTTTGCATGTTCGAAGTTCCATGATTATGTTTATGGTAGATCTATCCAGACTGAAACAGATCACCAACCATTAGTCACTATCTTGAGAAAATCAAAGCATTCAGCTACAGCCAAACTGCAACGTATGATGCTGAGATTGTAAAAGTACAATTTCAATCTTGTCTACAAGAAAGGCAAACTTTTTTATCTTCCTGATACATTATCCACATTGCCCAGAAATACCACAGAACAGCATGAGAATGAGAGTCTTAATTTTGAAGTCATGGAAGTGAGAACATTTTCTTTGACACATCTTGATGAGCTGAGAGATCACATACTCACAGCTAAAGTTTTACAAAAACTCAACCACTTTATCAGTCATGGATGCCTGTCAGAGCAATCAAGTTTACCTTAAGAAATTCAACCGTATTTTCCATACAGAGATGAGATTTTGGTTGACAAAGGTATTATTATGAAAGGTCCAAAAGTAATTGTTCCAAAGTCCTTGCAACCAGAGTACATTACTGTCCTGCATCATGGTCATCCAGGAAACAAATCTACCAAAAAAAGGGTGAGAGGACTTGCAAGTCGGCCTTCTAAGTCACAAGACATCGAGAGAGCACCTTTATCTTGTTCAGTGTGTAATAGTACAATGTCTCATCAACAGAAGGAACCACTTTAGCTTAGCCAGATTCCAGAACTACCTTGGTCGACACTAGCCACCAATATCTTCGAGTGGAATGGTCAACATTATTTGGTGTTAGTAGACTCTTACTCCAATTGGTTCAAAATTGACCTACTTCTTAACCTAGCATCCAGTATAGTCATTACTAAGCTAAAGCGTCATTTTGGTGTTTGTGGTAGTCCACAAAGTTATTTCTGACAATGGTATGCAGTTTACAAGCCAACAGTTCAAAATATTTCCTGAAGAATGGGACTTTACTCATGTCACAAGTAGTCCAGAGTACCCGCAGTCAAATGGTTTGGCAGAACGTGCAGTGCAAAGTGTAAAACAGTTACTAGAGAAGTCAAAACAAGATAATAGTGATGTTTTCCTGAATCTCTTGAATCTCAGAAATGTCTCTTGTGATAAACATCTTGGTTCACCTGGTCAGAGATTTCTGTTGAGGCAGCCCAGAACCACATTACCGATCAGTAGTCAGTTGTTGGTTCCATGTATCAAGAACAACAGGTTAGTGAAACTAGTCTGCAGAAGAAGCGCCTATCCCAGAATTCCTACTATGATAAGACTAGTAAATTGCTCAATCCATTACTAGAGGGAGAAGTGGTAATGATGCAAATGTCCAAAGGTTATGATCAGATTGGTGTTGTGAAAAATATAGGTTCAGAGCTGAGATCATACAATGTAGAATCAGGAGGAGCAACTTTTATTCAGAACCGGAAACATTTGAGACTGATGTCTGAGTCTCTACCACAGCACATAGCCTGTGAGAAAGACTCTTTTTATCAGAGTGAGTTATCCAGTGTTCCAATTCCAGAGGAAGTTCCAGAGGACAATCAATTTCCTGTGACAAATCCAGAAGTTTCTGATTCGGGTTGCGCACTGCAGACTGTGCCTGTTGCTAAATTTGGTCCCAACTGTTATGTTATGAGATATGGTTGAATCTCTAAACCCTGTAGCAGATATGAAGCAACTTGGATATGAACATTGTGTTTTGTTTCCATTGTATATAGTAATGCATGTATATCTCTGATATTGTTTTGTATAAAGGGCAATCTTTTTAAGAGGGATGATGTAGATCAGTATGTAGGTATATACCTTTAAGAAGCTACCCAAGGACTTGCACAAATGTATAAATACTCAGCATGTACAAGCTAGACTGCCATTTTGTAGTTAGCTTTTGAGATGTAAGCATGCATGTATGTAAGCTCTGTCTGTTAACTAGTTTGTTCACATTTAGAGATGCTGCTATCCATCCTGATGTGTTTGTATGTATTAAAGCATCTGAACAAAACCACAGGCTTTCTTGTTTTATGTATTAGAGATGAACGAGTGACAGTCATGACACTAGAAACTTGACTATAACACAGAGCTGTTCTGCATTCCATCAGATTTGCATATGGTTGTATGTGTATAATGCTTCTTTGCACAAAAGTCGTCACAGACCACCTCAAGATATGATGACACGTGCTAATACTCTGTCATCAGCAGCACATTTGAGCTTGCCAGTGCTGCACTTCACATAGAGAGTAAAAAAAGTACAGCAAATAATTCTTTGTTTAGGTTGCAAAATGTCTGTATTAAATTTTGAGTGATGTTGACTCAATTAAGTCAGTCTGTTAATGTACTTCTGCAGTCCAATGGTTACACTTGCAACTGTATTACAATGTTGGGTGTCTTATTCATACACAATCCATCACTGTTGTTCAGCAGTGCACTGACCTATTTAGGAAGTGTCTGTTTGTATTTTCAATGCACACTCTGCAAGTATGAGACAAGATAAGTATGCAATCATACAGGAATGAAGTGGCAAGAATACTTCATTGATTATCGACTGGGTTTACAACTGTGATTTTCATTAGCATCCCATACTATGAAACAGGTACATGTCCCTCACATTAATGCAATGTACATGGAGGACTCCAAGTCAGACTGCTGACTAGTCATGAGTGGAGTCCCACAGGGTTTGGTCCTGGGTCCTCTCTGATTTGGTATCTTCTTTTCTGAAGTCCAGGCCAACATGAAGGGATTCTGGCTGATAAAGTTCACAGACAATTGCAAGTTGGGAGCTATTATTAACTCCCCAAATGATGTTGACATCCTACAGAATGGCCTCACTGAGACCAACGACTGGTGTCAGAACCATGGCCTTAAGCTAATGCCAAAAGATGTGTCATCATCCCCTTTCAGAAAAACCTGGTTCCCATGAATTACCACATTGATGGTAGTCCACTGAACACAGAACACATTATAAGAGATCTGGGTACACAGGTTGACAGCAACCTTTCTTTTGATCACCACATTGGCACTGTGGTCAGAAAGTCCTTCTATGTGGCACATCTCATTACCAAGAGTTTTGCATCCAGGAAGAAAGAGGTCATTGTCTCCCTCTATTCCCTCATTAAGCCAATCACCGAGTACAATGCCCCATTTGGCATGTACCTCACTAGACAACTGCAACAACTGGAGAGGCCACAAAAGTACCTCACAAAGAGGATCCTAGGCTTTAAACACTTGTCCTATATGGACAGACCCAAAAAACTCCAACTATTCTCTGTCTCATATCGCCTACTTAGAGGCGATCTCTGCTTGACTTACAAAGCCATGTCTCACCCAGCTCTGTTAGAAATGCTACATCTAAAGAAATCCCAATCCCTCCACACCACATGTGCCAGAGACCTCAACCTCATTACCACAATTAACAGAACATGCTGGAGGGACAGGTTGATAACCCAGAGACTGCCCATGCTAAGGAATAGACTTCCCACACATGTCAAGCAGAGCACCACACTGACCCTTTTCAACAGAAATCTTGATAAGTGGATGGGAAACAGAAAATTCACCCTGTGGATAACTCTAGTGGCTCTGGAGGCACTAGGAACTAAGGTCAGGTGGCACTATGCCAGGGTAATCCTATAGCTAGGCTTGTAAAGGCCCCAGGGTCAT
Organism: Protopterus annectens; assembly: GCF_019279795.1. Taxonomy (NCBI): domain Eukaryota; kingdom Metazoa; phylum Chordata; order Ceratodontiformes; family Protopteridae; genus Protopterus; species Protopterus annectens. Next base: position 299,562,992 of record NC_056735.1, read on the forward strand.
TAGCCTAGTACACACCTTTGAACCTATGGCAATATATAAATATTAGCAGGAAAGAATGTAATTACATGAGACCATCAGAGTGTCATTATGTTGACCTTGCTATACATAACTATCTGTCCCAAAACCTGTGATGTACAACACCAGCTGTTTCATACAGTGAATTTTTACTAATTAAAATTGAGGTTTTTGACATCACTAAATTCAGGCTTCTGCTGTGGCTCTTGCAACTAATTCTGTTCTGAATAGATTATATAACTAGATAGGTAGGAGGGTCAAGTCTAACCATGGGGAACATGTGTGTGTGTGTGGGGGGGCATAGTAACAGGTAAGTAATAGTTCAATATCCAATGTGCTGTGTCCAGTTCCACTGAGAATACATTTAACCTCGGATACAGCTCTGTCTTCACTTTATCTCACTTTTCCCACAAACATCTTCTTGTCATCACACCAATGAGGTTATCCTGTCAAAAGTGCACTGCTTTCCCTAAAGAGTCAGACTTCTCCTGTGGCACTTGCAACTAATACTGTGCTTTCTAGATTGTGTAACTAGATTAACTTTGGACACAGCTCTCTCTCTTCACTTTATCTCATTTTCCCCACAAACATCTTCTCTGCACCACACCAATGAGGTTATCCTGTCAAAAGTGCACTCCCTCCCCTTAAGAGTCAGACTTCTCCTGTGGCACTTACAACTAATATTGAGCTCTCTAAATTGTGTAACTACAGAGGTAGGAAGTCCACTTCCCACTGTGGGAAACTTATGTGTGTGGCTTCAATATTAGGTACATATAGGTTAATAAACAGATGTGCTGTATCGACATCCAGTCAGGTGAAAATTTTAACCTGGGCAATTATTCCACCATTCTCTTATCCCAGTTTTACCACAAACATCTTCTGTTCAACACAGTAATGAGGTCATCCTGTCAAAAGTGCATTCTGTTCCCATGAGAGTCAGACTTATCCCATGGTGTGTGCAGCTAATACTGTGTTCTCTAGATTGTGTAACTGGTTAGGTAGGTGGCTCAAATCTGAGAGTGGTGAAATTGGGTGTCTGTGTGATTCTAGTTCATGGAATTAAACCTTCAACAGATGTGTTGTATCCACCACCACTCAGGAGAAAACTTTAACTTTGTCACAGCTTCCTCTGCAATTTACCCCACTTTTAACATAAACATCGTATCTGCAATACAGCAATGAGGCCATCATGTCAAAAGTGCACCCTCTTCCCTTAAGAGTCAGACTTGCCCTGTGGCACTTGCAGCTAATACTGTGCTCTCTACATTGTATAAATTAGGTAGGTAGGAAGCTCAAATCTCACAATGGTGATCTTTAGTGTAGCATCAATATCAGTTATGTATAACTTCCTAAATAGCTGTGCTGTATCAACTTCCAGTCAGCAGATGAGTTTAACATGGGAGAGGATGCCAGTATCCCTTTATCCCACTTTACTACAAACATCACCTGTCCATCCCACTGATGAAGTCAGCATTTCAAGATTGCATACTGTTCCCTCACAACTCTCAGTTCTGATGTGGCTCTTGTGGCTAATTCTGTGCTGTATAAATTGTGTGAATAGATAGGGGGTTCATATCTAATATTTGATAAATGTTGGTGTATTTACTATCATGTACAATTGTGTCTATGTCAAAATCCCTTATGTAAAATTCTACTTAGGAGATGTATTTTACTGTGAGAGAATTACCCTATAGATTTGTATAAAAACCAGGAAATAAACATATTTGGAAACACAATGCTTGCATCATGCTGTCAAAGAGAAACAGCACAAAAGTGGTCATATGAGATACCTTGTAGTGCTGGATGTTCATACTGCAATCACTATACTTTGTAAGACTAGAGAGAAGCGGTTTGAATCCAGCAATTATGGACTAGTCTCTGTGGGTGTTTATCATGCTGTGTAGATAAGACTTCTAATGCATGTTGCATGTGTAGCTGTGTAGTGTTACTGTGCACTTCAACCACCTTCATACGTTTTAAGACCACCAATGTATGAAAGAATGGTAATGTCATCCATTCAAATGTGCACTGTCAAATCTCATGAAGCACATGCAATTCAGGCAGTGTTCTGTACCTCACATGTGTGTGTATTCATGTGAATGTGCAGGTAGGTAACAATGCTGTCAGCCAGCTATCTGCTGTGTACATGTATGGATGGGTATTCATACATAAATGCTTTCTTTGATAATGATGATGCCATCGAATGACATTTGTCTTTCCCATGAAAAATGCTAAGGCTTTTCCTGTGGTGTGAAGTCATGGCACTATGCTCTGTATACTGGTGGCTTACATAGGCATGTGTTTGAATCCATGATAGTCCAAATATTGCATCTGATTGCCATTCTCCCATCACAGTGATGACTATATTATGAAGCTGATCTATCTGCTTATACCTAGCAGCTGGCAATGGTATGCGATTAACACACATATAGCAACACTATTTTAAAGAAATGACAGGCACACATCTCCCTTGCCACAATAAAATGTTGTCACAACATCAAAGACCAAAATATCTCACACTTGTAGCACCAGTGGCATCATGGCACATTCATTCTTTCCAATATCATGTAGATTCTGTCATCACAGATTCATGTGTTCCAAACCCAGACTTGCTTATTATAAGCATTGCATGTCCTACCACTATTATGCATGAGTGACATCCACAAGTGTTACAGTGTATACAATTACAGTGGAAGAAATCTCCCCTAGCCCTTTTATGTCATAGAAACTGCAACATAATCATAGGATATAATGATTAAACAGATATTCTCACAGCTTTGTTAAGTCTTCCATTGTGCTGCATCTGATTCATGCATGTTTGTTGTCATTGGGCTTACACAGCTTGCTGCTCAATTCAGCTAAGGGTAACATTCCATGAATGTATTGACATTATACAAATAACACTACATGAAGTTGTTGTTCTCAATTTTTATTTAGTATCAATGCTAATAATGTTATGTGGGCGACCACGGTGGTGCAGCGGTTAGCGTTGTCGCCTCACAGCAAGAGGTTCTCTGGTTCGATCCTCGGCTGGGTTGCCTTCTGTGCGGAGTCTGCATGTCCTCCCTGTGGTTGCATGGGTTTCCTCCCACATCCCAAAGACATGCTGTAGGTGGATTGGACACTCTAAATTGGCCCTAGGTATGAGTGCGTGCGTGTGCCTTCTGTGGAAGGTTGGGCGCCGGGCTGGCAACTCGACACTGTAAAACTCCACTGCCAATCATGAGCGGACATGTGATCCGCTGTGGTGACCCCTAACCGGGAAAAGCCAAAAGAAGAAGAAGAAGAAGAAGAATGCTAATAATGTTATGTGTTTGTGTTGTCTAAATGCTGTTATGGCTGTGTTCGCTGTAATGTATTGTGAGCATTCCAATATGATTCTGTATTAAATGCACTCCATTTGCGAACAGAGATCTTGAAGTCCTCATCAGATCTGTGTTTTCATTTGTCACTGGTGTATTTTAATTGCTATTATATTACTGTTTATGATGTGCATGTATATAAAACACATGCTTGTCTAAGACATGTGCCAATGCAATATACCCCCATTCATGGATGTAAATGACAAATTTTAAACCATATCCCTTTCAGTTGTGCACAAAACAGTTGCTGTATATTTCCTGCCCTATTTACACAGGATGGATTGTAGGATGCTGCACTACAGTCAGTTATCACACATGCATTTCCTGTATATACATGTCATATTTAATAATTGCACTGTATGCTAATAACTATTATCTCAACTTAGCATGTTATCAATACTAATATTGCATTTTCTCCCCTTTTTTTACAATATTAAATTGTATCCCACGAGCATCCATTTGTTAGCATGTTTGTTTTTAAGTTATATTTATGGGTAAACAATTGGAAACGGGATTATTTATTATTACCATCAATATGAAGATCTTTTTGTTGAAAAGGTTTCTTTGTGATATCACCATATTTGAATGCATTAACTGAGTACATTTTTCCATTTAAATTTTACTAGTATTTTTCCTTCCACTATTAAAATTGTATTATGAGTACATTCTCCTAATTTCATGTCCCCTGCATCTAAATTCTTATAATCCACTATCCCTTACTTTATTTAAGATGTTCTCATGCACTCGCATAATATGTTTGCCTACAAGCAAGGACTTATGTTTATATTGTGTGCTTGTGACTCCTAGCATTTGTTCATGGCCACCAACAAAGCTGCAGGCCATAAAATTGTGCTTGGAATCATATTACTGCAATGAGCAGCAAAGTCTACATAATTGTTAATGAATCCCAGGGATAATGTTTCCATGGAATAAGTATGTATTGACAACACAAACTGATATCCATAAGACTTAGAATTCAATTTCAAACTGATGTGTTACAGTGATTTAGATATAAAAGTTAAAAAAATAATAATTATAAGACATCAATTGACACAGGCAGGATTGCATGAAGGTATTTGTGATAGTGTTATTAGATTAATTTGGATAAGGGATAATAAAGATGATTTGGGTAATTGGAGACTGGTAATGTTATAGAATGTTGACTGTAAACAATTTAAGAAAATTGTGCAAGTATGTTTAAGAAAAATCTTACACAAAATACAGAATCCAGATATTTATGGTATAGAGAATAAAAGAGTTAAAGAAATACCTGTGATTATCAAAGAGGCAGTGTATACTATCTTAGATAATATATATGTTAGGATTGTTGGATGTGATACAGATAAAGTTTATGATAATGTATATAAAGGACAATTATGGTAAATTTTAGAGGTGCATAATATTAAAGATAATGTTATTTAGTCTGTATATACAATAATATGGTTAGAGCATTAATTAACATATGGATAAAAGGTACAGTTATAGTCCAAAAAGGAGTCCCAACAGTGATATCCTTTAAGCAGCATACTTTCTGCATTAGTAATGAATGTTGTTTTGAAGAAGTGACACAAAGGATGTCAATAGCAGTGTATGCTTGTTAAGATATGGTTTACTATCAGATTCGCGGACGTCACTCGGTCGAACGTTGTATAGACGAACGCATAAGGTCGGAAACACAAATGTTGAAGGCAGTAAAATCAATCGAGGAACGGTTTTACCATGGGTCGAGGTAGGTGTACAGTATAATACCCTACTACAAACATCCTCCCTACCTCGACCCATGGTAAAACCGTTCCTCGATTGATTTTACTGCCTTCGACATTTGTGATTCCGACCTTATGCGTTCGTCTATACAACGTTCGACCGAGTGACGTTCGCGAATCTGATAGTAAACCTTAAGGTATAATACATTTATCATTAATTATATCTTATGCTGATGATGCTGTACTTATTGTAGAAAACTGACAAATGATCCAATCTTTGATATCAGAGTTAGAAAGGTATTTTACTTGGATTGGTATGTATATTAATAGGCAAAAGAGTAAAGGATTTGGCGAACAGGTAACCAGAATGGAAGTGACACTAAGGATGTCAATAGCAGAATATGTTTATCAATATGTGATAAATTTACCATTAATTATGTCTTATGCTGCTGATGATGTACTCATTGTGAAAAATAGACATATGATCCAATCTGTTATATCAAAGTTAGAAAGGAATTTTGCTTGAATTAGTTTGTATATTAATAGGCAAGAACGTTAAGAATTTGGAGAACAGATAACCATGATGGATATAACATTTGTGCAGATGGAAATCAAAATTTTAGAGATAACATTTGGAAGTTATAGTATTATAACATTTTACTGGACAAAGTTGTTAAAGGAGGTTAAATACAAAAAAAGTAGAATGTGGAAAACTTTTTGACCAAGTATCAGAAGAAAGTTTATGTATTAAATTTGAAAGTTTTATGTAAACTTGGATATTTAGAAGGGATATTTGCGTTTCTAAATGAGTTTCATATGGAATTATTTGATATATTTTTTGATATTGTTGGGGTCTATATTAAAGCCTATTAGAAGATAATATTGAATTAAAGAAGTATGTAGTGAATTTATCATTCTGTTTGCATTAGATTTTAAATATAATTAAATGAATTCATGTCAGAATCTTGAAATTCTGAAACATTGAATTTCATATGATCAAGCCCATATGATCGATGTTTTGGAATATCAAAATTCCAAAACAAATCAAAAAAAAAAACAACAATTTAAATGTTTCTGCAGGAGGCAAGCCCCCCAGCACCCCCACCCCCACTACTTAAATATTCCAATTCCTAAATTGCATTACAGCGAGGAAAAGGGAAATCTCCCATTCCGTGCTGTATGCAGATCTCTGTTCAGAATGTCGGGATTCTGAAAGTTCGATCATATGCTCTTAGGGGTTCATATCTATTCATCGAAATGACATTACATCAACTTTCATTACATCGACACCGATTCGCCGACAGTACAGTTCATCGACATGTGAATTCATCGACTTACACATCACCGACAAATTACCCGGAGGGTTAAAGCACGAACTACACACCATACAACTCCGATCTCACTCATACACCAGGGGAACATATGATGATGACGTAGCGCTGAGCATAAATTACCATGTAACGGAAACACACCGTGCTAAGCACCAGACAAAATGGCGAGCACATACCAGTCTGCCCCGGGTGAGATAGGATGTATCTACCCCACTGTACGGTCACAAAGAATGAAACCTATGCTAATCATAGATAACTACCTGTATTACCTAGAGAGGACAAGGGACAGTATCCGGTACTGGGCCTGTAAATATAAATGTACACAGCACTGTAAAGGCAGGGCTGTGACCCACTACCTACCTGACGGGGATAAACTGCAAAAGTCCGTTCCACACTCGCATTCCGCTGACCTGGGTGAAATGGAGCGGTACGTTGTCTGTAGTGAGTTGAAATGTAGGGCTGGTATGGCGAGGGATACACCTTCACTTGTGGTAGAAGATGCAGTAGCGTCAACATCATTGTCTACCATAGATAGTTTACCAAGCAGAGCTGCTATGTTACAGCAGGTGAACCGGGTGAGGAAGCTGCGGCGCGGCCCTATGACACAGGCACAACTGACGCTAGATAACATCGATTTCAGTCAGTTCACCCTGAAAACGGGGATGTTCATACACAAAGCGATGTCAGATAGAGTTACAGACACCACAGTGGTAGCATTTAGTACCACAGATAACCTGCGTGACCTTAGCCACTCAACCATATGGTTAATGGATGGCACGTTTTTCAATAAAGGTGTGTGTATACGGCAGTTATATAGTATACATGGCATACTGCAACATGGAGAGGATATGAAGTTTGCCCCACTTGTCTATGCATTGATGTCGAAAAAGTCGCTGAAAGCGTACAACTACCTGTGGAGTTGCATATTCCATTTGTTAACAGCAAATAGGTTCAATGTCGATGTGAAATATGTGTTGTGCGACTTTGAAATAGCCGCAATGAAAAGTGTGAGGATCAACTTCTCTGAAGTACGATCCAAGGGCTGCCTTTTCCATTTCGGCCAGAATGTCTGGCGAAAGATACAATCCTTAGGGTTAGCTAGCATGTATAACAAGTCACAGCAATTCCAGTTGGCTGTGAAATCACTTGTGGCTTTGGCGTTCCTACCCGAAGATAGGGTGAAGGGTACATTTGAGGAACTGAAGAGTAAATTTCCCAAGGAAGGCAAGGACATTGTGCAGTACTTTGCAGACTGGTACATCTATGGCAAGAAACGTAAGTTCCAAACAAGGTTTACGTCTGCCATGCGATTTCCGCCGCTATTCCCTATCAGCTTCTGGAATGTATATGAGTTGAATCAGATGTGTTTGCCCCGAACCCAGAACAAGGTTGAAGCCTGGCACCGTAGGTTGAAATGTCTACTGTGTGATAGGGGTAATGATTTACGGTACCTACTACATACACTGTGTCGCAAACAAAACCGGGTGGACGAGCTGCGGGTACGGTTATCTACAGGCTGCCCATCATCCCCCAAACGTAGAAAACTTATTTACCATCAGCAGCGGTTCCAGAATCTGATTGCTAATATGGACAGTTACTCTGACATTGAGTTCGTGGAAGGCATAGCTAGATTGTTGAAGATGTAGCGTACATGCCCTCAACATTAGGTAGGCACTAGCCTGACAGTCAGGTAGCTGTGCTGTCTATACCTTGTTTACTTCAGTGAGCAATTCATTCGCTGTACAACAGCAATGCATTAGGATCCCGAATACTTGTGTGTAGTGTACGTTGTTTATTAGGGCGGACAGTTAACTTAACTGTACACTACTATGGTGTAGAGTCTCCTCGTTTTACATTTACTTTATATATACTCTGGGGAGTGTTTGGGAACACATATGTTTCTTGTTGCAGACAAGTATATTTAGTATTGTCCGGCAATGTGTAAGGTTCCGTTTCCTAGTCAGTGTATGGTTACGTTTCCTAGTCGGTGTAAGGTTCCGTTTCTTAGTCAGTGATATGTATAAAAAGTAAAAGTGATGGCAGTGTGAACAGATATGGCATTATGGAAGTATTATTTTGCCATTAGAGTTAAGATTAAAGACATAAGAACATTAATTAATTTGGGAGCTGAACACTTTTGTGAAATGACATTTGAAAGCTTTAACTTTCTGGAAAAATGTATGACCTACACTGAAGAAAGAAATACAGTAGCACAACGGAAAGACTCTTTCAGAGCGTGTGATTACAACTAAAAAAGAAAATAAATGTGCAGTTTAGGACTTCATATATGAATGAGCATGAGTTAATACAGTTTTTCTTTTTCTTTCACTATGCAGTAAAGTACACAGTGTTAAAAAGTATGTGATGAAAGAAATGCATGGACTGGGTGTTGAGAAGTGTGGGTAATAGTGGATGTTAAGGATGGGAAAATTCAACATATTTGAAATACAATAATTATGAATAGTAAGAGAGGATTTATTAGGTAGTGGGGCCAACCTAAAGCATGTTATTTATGTGGGGATGAAAATCATTTAGTGCACGACTATGACAAATAAATATCTGGCCAATGCAGGAAGAGGGGACACACATAAAAAAAACTGTAAGCTTTTTTGTAAAAAAATGTAAATAATTTGGTCACATCTTGTTTGGCTGTCCCATATTAGAAAAGGAAAGTGCAGTTGAAGAAGAAAGCTTAGAACAGAGACAAACAGCAAAAAATAGTACTACAGAAGATGTTGAAAGAGAAGGTGGTATGGGGAGATGATGAAAAGTTAAAAAATGAAAAGGTAGTTAAAGAAAAAATGTTCAAAGGTTATTAATATTCAAGAATAGAACAGATCTGCAATTTTAGAAGTGATGAGGAAGAAGCGGGAGAAATGGAGACAAAAGTACTAGAACAAGATAATGAAAAATCAACTGGTATGAAACTTAGGAGGAAAAAAAATAAGATCTGGAAGTAAAACATTTTCAAAATGGAAAAGGAAGATGTAGGGATTTTAACATTAAATGTAAAAAGCTTTGGAAATGATATAAGAAGTTTGGTGATGGTAAAATGGTGTGAAAATGCAAATAGATGTGTTTGCTTGTTAGATACCAGGTGTAAAAAAGAAAAAAAAAAGTCTACATGCAATATGAGGGCATGGGGCAAATTGCTTGTTCATTAGAAAATGAGGCATGCTGTGGAAAATTAATTCTTATAAAATGAAAAAATAAGAATTTTAAATGTAGCAATATTAGTACCAGAAAAGGTAGTGATATGTGATATGAGAATGAGACAAAAAAATATAAGATTAATAGTGATTTATGCATATACTAATATGACAGAGACAAAATAGTTGTTTGAAGAAATAAAAAAATATGTTAGTAAATATATAAGAAGTGATGGTAGGAGATTTTAACTGTAATCTGAAGAAAGAAATGGGAAAAATAGCAAAGGATATTAAGATGTTAAGGGAATTAGTCAAATGTGGAGATTTAAAAGTAGGACAGAATAGTGAATGTAAAATTGGGATTTTAAGATTGAATTTGATTTTATAGCTTTCTCTAAAGATATGAAAGAAATAACATGGAGAGTACAGCTGTCAGAGTTTTCAGATCATAAACCAGTATGGGCTAGAATAGGAGAAGACAGTTAAATAATAAAGGAGGAAATGGATAAAGGCATTAACTGCAGGTTTTAAAAGGGGAAAACATTATAAGACAAAGAAATATAATGAAAAGATCATAAGACAATGAGATGATTTTATAAAAAATGGACACGCTGGCAGGTAGTGTATAAGCAGAAGTATAAAAAAATATATATCTTTAGAAGTGGAAAAGGAACAGGAAAAGAAACAAGATGAAATATAAAGAACTTTTATATAATTATGAGAGAGAAATAAAATAAGGAAGTGATAAAATAAGGGAAATAGAAAAACATATGTATGAAAGGAATAGAGAAAAAGTAAAAATTATGTTACATAGGCAAATATTTTTTTTCTGAAAAGAAAGAAGAGGAAATTTCCCCTTATTTAGGAAAAGAAGCAAAAATAAGAGAAAGAAGGATGGATGCATCTTAGATGGCAAAAAAGATTAAATACAAACAAAAAGATATTATAGAGCTGGTAGAAAATTCTATAGACAAAATGTATGTAAAAAAGAGAAAATAGATGTGCAAAAAGAATGAAAAGTGAAAAATATCTCTCAGAAAGTAAATAAATTGAAATGACATAAGAAAAGAAACCGAGAATGTGATAAAAGAAGGTAAGAATGAATCAGATCCATGATGAGATAGTATAAGCTATGAGTATGATAAGGAAATGAAAGATGAAAGAGAAGTTTTTTTTTAATATTAAATGAATGGATGAAGAAAGGTATAGTGAAAGAAGACTTGGTGGAGTGATATAATTTATATGGAAAAGGGATGAAAGAAAAGATATAAAAAGGGGAAGCCTTTAACACCAGGGAATACCAACTATAAAGTATTTATGGAAAATACTACAAAAGTATGGAGAAAGTATTGGATGAGGTAGAAGGATAAGAGATATATGGTATAACAGGAAGAGAGGTCAAATAAATGTAGCTGTAGTAGAGATGGCACTGAAACAAAATAAAGAAGAAGTGATGGCTGGTGACTTTAAATCAAAGGGGGGCTGCAGGAGATAGTTGAATGGGTAGGGCCAACGGGAAGGGTTGTGACCAACTAGAAAGGGACAGAGCTAGACTCAAACACAAAAACTGGGACTTTAATTAAATATGCTGCCCTGGGTGCCAAACTGTCATTATGACAGTCCAATCAAGACAAAATGAAGTGTAGAAGAAAAAAATATTTCAATGCATTGGCTACATGACAGCTTACTTAATATTTAAATAGAAACAAAAAGGTTGTGTGGCATGACAAAATAAATTACTTTTTAAATACATTACTGGAATGCCAGTCAAAATAAAGTATAAAAAAAAACAATCAGCACTCAACTCAAACCACTTCTCCTTGCACTGCAGTTCTAATTATAATTTATATTCAGCTATATAAAAGTACCAAGTAACATGCTGAAAGTAGCAATCTTTGTGATACCCCAATTGTAAAAATGTTTCTTATCTAAAAAAGACCTGCTGCCTGACAACAACTATTTACTTGTTTCATGGGGAAAACGTGATCAAAGTAAAATATGAACAGCAAACAAGAAACAAGCTCAAGATAAATTGCTTAAAGGATTACTGCACAGGTGGTGGACCACAGATGATAGATTGACATTCTGTTTAGTTTATGGGTAAAGCCTGCAAAGATGACTGCAAGTCTCCAACAAATGAAATGAACTTCTGAAAATACTGCAATTCTGTCCATTATTACAAATACTGTCATATGCATTTCAATACCTAAGGCTTATACATTATCTAGTTATGTAAATATTCTCTGCATGGCAAAAACAAAAAGGCTTTCAATATTGGTAATTCTTTAAAAGTATGCTTATTAAAGGTCACTTGTATCTTACAATCTCAGACAAGCTTACCTGATGGTTATTAATGCATTGCTACTTGAACACAGATTAACAGGGACTGCAACAACATGCATTTTCTGACTAATAAAAAGCATAAATCAACAGTATAAAAATATGACAGAAAACCAGAACATTCTGCAAAATCAAAGACAGATGAAAAGCTACTGTATGCTGTGTCTACCTTGGATGGGGGGATATGCTGCACACTTACACTGCATAACTGCTCCTTGCCTTGCTTGGAAACATCCAGAGTCACTACATGCAGGACTGGGGTACAAGTATGTCACAATTTGAAATGTCTCTGACTGACGGTGATGGCCCTGATACATTTGTTATACCTCTCAACCTCAGAGCAAGAAATATGGACAAAGCCATAAAAAGAAGTGGGACAAAGACCCAAAAATAAGGACAATTTTTAACTGGGAGAAAGGCCCACAAATAAGGAAAATTTTTAAATATTGCTCTTAAACACTTAGAATGATAATAGAATAGTAGGTCTTGTATTCATATGAATTTTCTGAAGGGTATGAAATCTGAAACTGAAATGGCTGTCATTAATTTTCTAACTTCAACTTTTAATGATTTGCCACTAATTTGCCAGAAAACCACACTTTTATGAAAAATGGACCAAAATGTGATGCAAAAATATAAAATAGCCACACAATACAGCTGGGAACCTGTCAAAGAAGGGACACTTTTTTAATATTAGTACTGTTAAGTTGAGCAGCTGACAAAATAAGACAATCTACATGCATTTCTGAATAAAAGTAATCTATATCTCTGATCATTACAATTATTTATTAATTGTAAACCCTCCACATTTTTTCCAAAACTGCCATTTTGCAAAGGGATTACTAGGGAAAGATCAACATTTGGAGCCAAAGTCATGGACAGTTGAGAGGTTTGGATGTACATAATTCTATAAAGCAATTTATTTGCGTATACATCTCAATCTCTTAATGCAGGAAATCTGGACAAGGCCAAATATATTGGGGGAACATACAGACAGTACTAAAAATTGCTCTTGTATAAACTTAGACAGTTGACAGAATAACAGGTCGTGCTTTAGCATGCATTTTTCTGAAGGATATGAAGTCTGAAACTCATTGTATGTCATTATTAGTGACTTCATTCCTAAATGACTTGCCAGAAAGAACACAAATGTTATGAGGAACAAACCAAAAAATAAGAAGTAAAAATCTATTCATTCTGTGAAAATCTGAACAGTGAAGAGGTATAGTTCAGCTGAGGCTGTCTTTGAGTTTGCCGCCCCCCCCTCACAAAATTATAGTCAAATGGGGCCTCCCCCCTGCAGCCCTTCCAATATCCCATTACTTGGCTATTTCACCCCCATTTGCCATCAACATTGTAATATGCATACTGCTTTACTTCTACAATGATTTGGATTTCATTTAAAAGTTTTATTTTACATTTTACAGCACAAACACTAATATACATCTGCTAAACAAAGCAATGCAGTCTCACAAGGAAAATAGACTTAGCATTAAATCTTCTCTGCCCTTGAAACTCACATTCATTGAAACAGCAGTGAAACCCCCATTCAAAGAAAATGCATCTGACCAGTGGCAGATAAAAATGAACTATGGGCTGTTGTCAAATCATAGGCCCCTTGCACACGAAACATACATGTGTTCTTTGATACACCTTTCTGATTGTATTAAATTATATTCCTTGTATAATACAGTATAGTTGTTAGAGGGGGTTTAAATGTATTGTTTTTAACATTTTTCCATTAAACGATGAAGCAAATTGCATGTACCAATAATGACAAAACTGTCCAATTCAGAATATTTCCATCATAAAAGTCTACTCAAACTTCTACAATCCACCAGTATCAGTAAATATGCACAATCTCTGCAGAAGTAAAAATCATCTAAATAATTCCACAGTGAAGAGATCTGTAACTAATGAAGAGGTTGCTGCTAGCAAATAACTTTATATTTCATTGTTTCATCTACAAATAATGTCCCTGTTGCCCTTGAGGAATAAATTACCCATGTTACATAAAAAAAAATGATAAGCTAGTAATATTGCAATAGGGAATGGATGGCAAACTCATAACAGGTTAATAGTTACCATGTATCGCCACCAAATAGGTCATTCTCAGTAGTATCGCCACCAAATAGGACATTCTCAGTACTGCAGCATCTACCCCCTTTAAAAGTACAACTCAGTACAATATCATTAATGCATCTACATACTGTGTTAGTAGAACACACATCCTTCTGCATCAAAAGCAAGTACACTACCTGTTGTACTAATAACAATGCAAGCAGCCTCAGCATAAGTAGCACTAAACTTCTCTTCCCCTGAAGCTCTTAGCTCCTTGTAAAATCCACTCGACACTCAAGTGTATCTCTCAACTTTCCAGTACATGAGCACAAGAAATCTGGAAAAAGTCAAAATTTATTGGGGGGACAAAAGCCTAAAAACCAGGGACACATTTTAACCATTGCTTATATAACATTGGAAAGTTGCTAGAATAAAAGGCTGTGCTACCGCCATGCATTTCATTGCCAAGTCTTAAACCCAGGACCCTATACACTACAGTCAGAGCAACATACCACTATGCCAAATCAGTTGTTTCTTGAAAGGTAGGAAGACTGAAACTTAAATGGCTATCATTTAGTGAATTCAATTCTCACCATAGCTCTCAACATCTTAGCAGAAAACACCTGGACAAAGCCAATCATGGGGGAATAGACCCCCAAACATATTCAGTGAATTCAGTTCTCACCATAGCTTTCAATCTCTTAGCACAAAACAACCTGCACAAATCCAGTAATGGGGGAATACAGCCCCAAAAATAGGGACAAATTTCAAATATTGATCTTATAAACTTAGAACATTGCTAGAATAAAATGTTTCATATTACCATGTTCTTTCTGAAGAATATGAAGTCTGAAATTCAATTGTCTGTCATTATTTAGTGAATTCAAAATCTAGAAAACCACAGATTTTATGAAGAACAGAACAGAACAAAAATATGAGGTAAAAATCTGAATGTTTTTACAAGTGGTGGTGGGTAGGGAATTCAGGCTCTTGCTACCTGCACCCAAGGTTGAGGGTTTGAGCCTGAGATACTCTCTCTGTAGCCACCAGTTATAGTTAACTGGGGCATCACACACACACACACACACACACACACACACACACACACACACACACACACACACACACACACACACACACACACACACACAAGCCGTTTCTGAGCTCAAAGTTAATAAATAAGTACCTGAGCTGTTCCCAGTCCACAGAATAAATTAGTACCTGAGCCATTTGTCCCATCCTCAATGTTCCTGGTGCTGGAATGAATAATGGACAGTTCCCTATTCAAAAATCTGCTTCTGAGCATGCACAGACTGCCTTTGCTCGTTCCAAGCATGCACAGACTGCTAGACCTTGCAGTCCAATCCCCTTCCAACCACATAGACTTATGGGTATCTGTAGACTGCTGCCTTCATTCTGAATCTGGACTGGTTAAACAGCAGTCTGGATTCAAGTTTCCAAGCATGCATGCATGGAGTTCTGGGATTTTTTTATTTTGGGTTTACAGCTGGGATATTTTTTTATTTTGTTTTACAGCTGGGGGGGCTGCAGTCCTGCAGTCCAATATCATGAGCCGCCACTGAGTAAGACTGATAGCATGTGATATACCTAAAGCATTTGATAAAGCAAAACATGAGGCAATTGGCACATTTTAGAGGCATATGCTGTCAGAGAAAAATTTTAATGTAATAAAGAAATACCATGAAAATTCATGAGTACAAGTTATGATAAATGGATGGATGGAAAAAAATAAGTATTAAGTAAGAAGAAAAACATGGGTGTCCAATGAGTATGTGAATATTTGTATTAGAACTGAATACAGTAGTATGATATGAGGAAGGGAATGTGTGAGATGGAAGGATATGTTGCATTACCAATATGTATGACATATGCAAATTATTTCATTCTAATAACAAAAAAGACAAGATATGGATAAGTGAGGTTGTAATAAGGATTGAAAAGCTAGTAAAAAATCTGATCTACAGTTAAACAAAATTAAGTGTAAGCAATTTGATGAAATAAAAAATGGAATCTATTTCACAAGATAGGAAATACAGATTTTGGGAGTGACATTTGGTGAGTATGAAAGGGTAATAAGTCAATGTATAGAGGTACTGGAAGAAATTTTATGTATCATTTCACAAAAAGACATATATGTTTAATACTTATGTATTAGGAAAAATAGCTTATTTAGGGGATATATATATATATATATATATATATATATATATATATGTATAATTTCCATATTAATCCACAACGCACTTTTTCCCGAATCACTGATGGTCGAGCATGCTTACGCGAAAATGCTGTTCATTTTCACATAAGTATGCCTGTTGCGGAGGCCGTACTATGGTGCGGATAAGGGAAGATTCCCTTTTCCCACTGTAGTGCGGTCTCGGAGAGAGAATATTAAAATAGGGGTGTGTGGGGGCACAGCCCCCCAAATGGGGGGTACAGGGGGGTGTAGCCCCCCTGCATAAATGCTTTTTTCTTTGTTTTTGACACATTTTAATGAAAGTGCTTTTTCGGTAAAAGCACTTTTGTTAAAATGTGTTCGGTGATGTTGGGTTCGACTATTGTAGCTTCATGCAATAGTCCTTGACTTATATATATATATATATTCAGTTTATAATCCTGAAATCTCGACACTATAAAGCCAAAAACTCACAAACTGAAACCTCAAAACCACAAAATTTAAAACAACGAACGCCACAAAAACAATACACCACACAAACAAGCACAAACACACCTACCTCCCAACACTAAAACAAACTAAACCAACACACACAAACACAGCAAAACTAACACACACACACAAACACACACCCTTGCTATAAGCAAGGGGTCAAACTCCCTGCACCCCCCCCATGTGGAGGTCGCACTAAAACTGGAAGACAGCAAACCCACTACCACACATTCTAAACCCCCCTTAAAGAAACGCACATCACATACATACAAACATGACCACTCTCAACACTTACACACTCACACGCTTACCAGCCTATCCTAACCCATACCTAAAACTCCCCAACACACTCACACACAGACAAACCCTCCCCAAAACCCTTAAAAAACATTACACTTATTAAATGCGCCATCACCACTGCAGTTCAAGATTTCTGGATTCGACATTCTGAAGATTCACGCAACTGCAGATTCGACACTTTGGTCTCGAGATATTGAAATTTGATATTTCAGTATTTTGAGATTCCAAAGTGAACCTATATATATATATATATATATATATATATATATATATATATATATATATATATATCTTCTTCTTGCTTTTCCCGGTTAGGGGTCACCACAGCGGATCATCTGTCTGCTCATGATTGGCAGTGGAGTTTTACAGTGTCGAGTTGCCAACCCGGCGCCCAACCTTCCACAGAAGGTACACACACACTCACACCTAGAGCCAATTTAGAGTGTCCAATCCACCTACTGCATGTCTTTGGGATGTGGGAGGAAACCAGAGCACCCGGTGGAAACCCACGCGACCACAGGGAGGACATGCAGGCAGACTCCACACAGAAGGCACCCCAGCCAAGAATCGAACCAGAGAACCTCTTGCTGTGAGGCGGCAATGCTAACCGCTGCACCACTGTGGCCTATATATATATATATATATATATATATATATATATATATATATATATATATATATATATATATATATATATATATATATATATATATATATATATATTTCCCATTCAAATGGAAAAATATATATTAGTGATGGTTCCACTTCATATCATTGAAATTTCATTTCATCGAAATTCAAATCATCGAAACCAAATCATCGAAAACCCAGTTCATCGAAAACTCATATCATCGAATCTCAAATCATTGAAAACTATAAAGCAACTAGAAATAACATTCCACAAAGTTTATACTACGTTTATGCAGGGGGGCAAGCCCCCCTGCACCCCCCACACCCCCCGTAATTAAATATACCAACTCCAAGGTCACACTACAGTGGGGGGAAAAGGTAATTTCCTAACCCCCACTGTAGTGCGACCTTGGGGGGGGTGCAGGGGGGCTTGACCCCTTGCATAAACATAGTAAACAGTGTCTGGGATGTTATTTCTAGTTGCTTTATACTTTTCAATGATTTGAGATTCGATGATATGAGTTTTCGACGATTTGGTCTCAATGATTTGAATTTCAATGACATGAAATTTCGAGGATATGAAGTGGAACCATTAGTGATATATTAGCTTCACTGGGGATTCAAGGCTGAACCTGGTGACAAGACGGATATTTTATAATAAAAAAGAAGGCTGTGGTTTAAATTTAAAAAATCCAGCGGTGCATTTAGCATATGAATTCTGGGTAATGAGAAAGGCAAAAGAAATAAGTAGAATGCCATATGAAAAATATAAAGTATGGGAAGAAAAACAAGGAAAAGAAAAAGAAACAGAATGGAAGAAAAAAGAAAATCTGTTTCACAAGATAGGGCAATAAAATGAAATTATGGAAGTTAAGTCAGTGGGGGTTGGTGGAATCAAAAGAAGGGAACAATAGGATTTTTTTTATCCATAGGTTCATAGGTAGGTACTAGGCTATTAGCCCTAGGTCCTATATAAGCCTAGCCAAAAAGGTACCCTGGCTTTCGCCACCCAAGAAAATTATTTTCCTGTGCCCCTGTCGAGCAGAGCCACAGAAGTGATCCCCGGGGTGAATTTCCTATTTCCCATCCAATCATCAAGATTTTTCTTGAAGAGTGCTAATGAGGATCTTTGTTTGATATAGATAGGTAGTTTGTCCCAGAGTATGGGAAGTCTCTGGGACAGGAATCTATTCCTCCAGCATGTTCTGTTTATTGTGCTGACAAGGTTTAGGTCCCTAGGGGGTGTAGCTCAGAGAGATTGGGATTTCTTTAAGTGGAGCATGTCCAACAGCTCTGGGTCTGACATAGCTTTGTATGTTAGGCAGAGATCTCCTCTGAGTAGGTGATATGCAACAGAGTAAAGCTGGAGTTTTTTGAGATGGTCTGCGTAAGGCATCTGTTTGAGGCCGGTAATCCTCTTTGTGAGGTATTTCTGCTGCGTTTCCAGTTGTTGTAGATGTCTTGTGAGGTACATACCAAAAGGGGCATTGTACTTTATAATGGGTCTAATGAGTGACGAGTAGAGGGAAACAATTACCTCTTTTTTCCTGGATGAGAAACTTTTTTTGTGATGAGGTGTGCCATGTAGAAGGATTTCCTGACTACTATGGTGATGTGATTATCAAAGGAGAGACTACTGTCCACCTGTGTCCCAAGGTCTCTTATCATACTTTCAGTGTTAAGTAGACTACCGCCTATGTGGTAGTTCATGGGTACAGAGTTTTTACCAAAGGGGATGACAATACACTTTTTGGCACTGAGCTTGAAGCCATGGCTTTGACACCAGGCATCTATCTCAGTGAGGCCCTTTTGTAGGATGTCCACAGCATTAGGAGTTTTGATTATGGCTCATAGTTTGCAGTCATCTGTAAACTTCATTAGCCAAAAACCTTCTGTGTTAGCCTGTACTTCAGAAAAGTAGATACCAAACAGGAGAGGACCCAGGACTGAACCCTGTGGTACTCCACTTGTCACTGGTCTGAAGTCAGATTTGGAGTCTACTACTTTCACAGTGTGACTACTTTCAGTGTGGGTTCTGTCAGTGAGCCAGTTGGCAACCCATCTTGTGACATAGAGATTTATACATAGTTTAATGGGTTTATCTATAATTCCAGAGTTGGGGATGGTGTTGAAAGCCTTGGTGAGATCTAGACAGGCTGTGTGAACCACCTTACCCTTGTCTACAGCTTTGGTGACTGCTTCAAAGAAGTCTATCAGGTTTAGGAGACATGATCCCCAAAGGACCAATCACAATACCATTTGATTGCCAGGCACCCAGTATTACTGCTGCACAGGTTAAAACAGCACTGCCCAAGGCCAAGAATACAGCTTCTATGAGACCTGGCTGTGTTCTACATGAACTACAGAGTAAACTGGCACCTCACCTGTGTGCCCTGTTCAATCAGAGCCTCACTTCAGGCTTTGTCCCTACCGAATGGCACACTGCTACAGTCATCCCTCTCCACAAAGGAGGAGCCACTACAGACCCCGGGAACTATCGCCCCATTAGCCTGACAAGTCTGATATGCAAAGCTATGCAACGCATCATCAAGGACCTAATAAACAAGGATATAGAGAATCTCCAAACTCTGGATCCCACACAGTTTGGTTTGGTGAAGGGTAGAGCATGCCTGCTCAACTTGGTTGACTTCTTTGAGTCAGTCAACAGAGCTGTGGATGAAGGCAAGGTGGTTCATACAGAAAAACAACCAACCAGTAATCCAGTAGAATCCAGAAGTACTTTATTCACTCTCTTCACTCTCTGACATCTCAGCTGGAATGCCTTCAAAGGAGAATACACACCAAAAAACACTCCATATAAATAGAACAATCAATTATTCAATAAAAATTCAATTAGAGAAAATCACAAGCATAATTAAAGGAGAATTCTCCAGTTAAGTTCAGAATTCATACCATTAGGTATAACAGTATCAAATTTAAGAATATAGATGGCTTCTTTATATAAAAGTTTATCCTTAAAATAAGTATCAGTAAATTCACAATTATTACCATCCACTTTTTCTAAAATGGTAGCTTGTAAGCTCACAGATGAACCCTGATGTGCTTGGTGAAAATGAACTGCCACAGAACTAGTTTCTTTAAAATTTTCTATATCTCTTATATGCTCAAGAAGTCTTACTTTGAAAGCTCTCTGAGACTGACCAATTTAAAATTTGTTACATGGACTTTAAGGGCATAGATTATACCAGTGGTATCACATTTAAAAAACTTTTCACTGCAGATCTGCGTCCACTGATATTCCCAAAACTATTCACGATATGTTTACAAGCCTTACATCTATTACATACATAAGTGCCAAAGTTAAATCTCACATCATGTACATTAACACTAGGCATAATAAATTTACCTTTCACTAGAAAGTTTTTTAAACTTTTCCCCACCCTAAATGAGAATTTAAGTTTCTCAGTTAACCATAACAGAGAATCTCCATTACATTACATATACTGCCAATAGTCTTTCACCAAACCCGTTAGAATGTCACTAAAGCAACTGTAAGGAGATACAAAATAAATGTCGGTCTGACTTTCATCATATGTATTACTAGCTTTTCTACACCTGGGGTAACTATCTCTCTCCCTATTTTTTATTTTGGTGACTGCTCTATCAATAATCGATCTACTATAGCCCCTAGATTCAAACATTGAGCTTGTCCTCAGCATCTCCTCCTGAAATTCTATAGGGCCATTACATAGCCTACTAATCCGCACCATTTCCCCATAGGGGAGGGCTTCAATAGTATGTGGGGGGGGGGGGCTGGAAGCTTTTAGATATTGATTCATTCCATCAAAACTTTCTATGTACTTTAGTATGTAACCCTCTAGGCCCAGAAATATCCAATTCAGCATCCAGAAAGGACACTTTTTTGCCCCTATGTATGCCATCAAATGACAGACTGAATATATTGGAATGTATATGTTCAATAAATTCATCCACATTCTCTTCTCCCCATCACACAAAAAAGTTAGATCATCAATAAACCGAGCATAGAATTTAACATGTTGTATATAAAATGACAATCTAATATACACTCCAGTTCAAACAACCCCATACTCAGGTCAGCATATGCAGGGGAAAATGCCTCCCCCATGGCCGTACCTTGTTTCTGTTGATAAATGTCCCCATTAAATTAAAAAAAATGTTGTCTAAGCAAAAAGTTAACAATTCCAAAATATATTCTGTGGCAGGAGATTCACCCATAAAATACCTAACAGCTTTAATACCAAAAGTATGAGCAATATTTGTATATAAACTTTGCACATCCATAGTGACAAAGTACATGTTCCTATTAATTTCCACATTATTAATTTTCTTCAAAAAATCAAAGACATCTTTAATATATGCAGGTAGCAACATCACCTTAGGCAATAACAGTTGATGTAACAAATGTCCAATACTATGAGCAAAGTATTTAGTCCCTGATACTATAGGGCGTCCAGGTGGATTTAACAGACTTTTGTGTATTTTGGGCAAACAATAAAAACACGCAATATCAGCACCATCCACACCAAATTTCTTTTTATCATCATCAGAGGAAATATATCCCAGTCTTACACTCTTTCCAATGAGATCTAGATACTCACTGATAGCTGACCTATACACAGAAAAAGAAACCTTCAAATAAACATTGTCATCATCTAGGTGTTTATAGCACATATCCAAATATTGGGTTACATCCATAATGACAAGTTTTTTGCCCTTATCAGAGGGTTTAAAAATAAGATTCCTGCTATTATTAAGAGCTACCAAAGCAGACCATTCAGCTTTTGCTAAATTATATATGATGTTATTGACATTCCCTAGAAACTCATGCATTTCCTGTTCCACTGAAAAATTTAACATCTTGTACAACTGTAACACTGTGTCATTATTAAAAATAGGAGCAAACTTACTTTTTGAAGAAATCATACTAGTGTCAAATACATAATAAGCATTAGATGTTTCATCTGATACACAAGAATGAAAACTATCCATATCTGAATCAGAATCAATATCATCTTTTTTTTTTTGTATTTTATTTTAGTGGTGTATTATTAAAGCGGTTCATACAGCCTACCTTTATCTGTCCGGGTCTATATCAGAAGAGCTGCCCTCAGCAAAGCTAAAAATACAGCATCCATAGGACCTGATGGTGTCCCGGGTTGCGTGCTACGTGAACTCCTAGAGGAGCTAAACCCGCACATAAGAACGCTGTTTAATCTTAGCCTTGCTACAGGATACATCCCTGAACACTGGCGTACAGCTACAGTGATCCCATTCCACAAAGGTGGCACCTCTACAAACACTGGATACTACCGCCCCATAAGCCTGACCAGCCTGGTCTGCAAAGCTATGGAAAGAATCATTATGGAACTCATAAACAAAGACATCGGGGACCTGCAGACAATTGACCCTACCCAGTTCGGCTTTGTAAAAGGCAGATCCTGTCTTTTTAACCTGGTGGACTTTTTTGAAATAGTCACTAGAGCCATCGATGAAGGCAAAGCAGTTCATACAGCCTACCTGGATCTGGCAAAAGCCTTCGACACAATACCCCACTCAGGCATCATCGACATGCTCAACAGCTTAAATGTAAACCCGTTTGTCACAAGATGGGTTGCAAACTGGCTAAAGGACAGAACCCACAATGTCAGAATAGCTGGAGCTATGTCAGACTCTAAGCCAGTCACAAGTGGAGTCCCACAGGGCTCTGTCTGGCGACCCCTCTTGTTCGGCATTTATTTCTCAGCTGTGCAGGCAAACATAGGGGGGTTGTGGCTGACAAAGTTTGCAGACGACTGCAAACTAGGCGCCATAGTCGACACACCAGCTGACACATGCATCCTCCAGAAGGGCCTCACAGAAACGGACAACTGGTGCCAGAGTCATGGCCTTAAATTAAATGCCAAAAAATGTATAGTCATCCCCTTTGGAAAAAACAAAGTACCCACAAATTGCCACATAGGTGGCAATCCATTAAGTACGGAAAAAGTAATCAGAGACCTGGGGACCCAAGTTGACAGTGACCTCTCATTTGACACCCACGTCGCCAAAATGGTTAGAAAGACCTTCTACCTTGCCCACCTTATCATGAAGGGATTCACATCCAGATCAAAGGATGTCATTGTACCCTTATATTCCTCTCTTATCAGGCCTATGATTGAGTACAATGCCCCATTTGGTATGTACCTCACCCGGCACCTGCAGCAGCTGGAGAGACCCCAAAAGTACCTTACCAAGAGGATCAAGGGTCTCCAGCATATGTCATATGCTGCCAGACTGAAAAAGCTCCAGCTCTATTCAGTAGCATACAGCCTGCTCAGAGGTGATCTGTGCCTTACGTACAAGGCCATGTCCAATTCAGAATTAATGGACATGCTCCACCTCAAAAAATCCAAATCCATCAGAGCCACGAGAGCTAAAGATCTAAACCTCAGCACAAATATAAATAGGACATGCTGGAGGGATAGATTCATAACCCAGAGGCTTCCCGCACACTGGAACAGGATACCTGTCCATGTTAGGCAGAGCCCCTCACTGACTCTCTTCAAGAGAAATCTGGACGAATGGATGGGTGATCGTAGGTTTACCCCGGGGGTCATCTCTGTGTCATTGCTAGATAGAGGCACAGTAAACTAAATTTAATTTAAATTGTACACTTTTGTATCATTACATGGGGTGGCGAAAGCCACATACACTTTGGCTAGGCTTATAAATGCCCTAGGGCAGATAGCCTAGTACTATACTATGAAACTATGAAACTAAAACTTTGAATCTGATATGGTCGACACCATATTATCGAAGTTTTGAAACTTCGAATCCTTTAACGGAGATCTCCATACAGTGCAGAAAGAGAAGATTTCCCTTTTCTTTGCACTATAGTGCGATCTTAGAGTTGGTATATTTAAGTAGCAGGGGGTGTGGGGGTGCAGCCCCCATGTGGGGGGGTGCAGAGGGGCTTGTCCCCCTGCTTAGAGCATTTAAATGGTTTGTTTTTGTAGGTTGTTGTGTTAGACTTTGATGGTGTCGACCATATCAGATTCGAAGTTTTGAAACTTCGATAATGTAAAATAGACTCAATCTGGTCAAGGCCATTGATACCATTCCCACTCAGGAATCATAGAAAAACTCACCAAGCTAGGCATCAACCCCTATAACACTAGGTGGGTTGCAAACTGGCTCACAGAACCCACAGTGTGAAAGTAGCTGACTCCAAGTCAGACTGCCGACTAGTCACGAGTGGAGTCCCACAGGGTTCGGTCCTGGGTCTTCTCCTCTTTGGTTTCTACTTCCCTGAAGTCCAAGGCAACACAAAGGGACTCTGTCTGACAAAGTTCACAGACAATTGCAAGTTGGGAGCCATTATTAACTCCCCATGTGATGTTGACATCCTACAGAATGGCCTCACTGAGACCAATGACTGGTATCACAACCATGGCCTTAAGCTCAATGCCAAAAATGTGTCATCATCCCCTTTGGGAAAAACCCAGTTCCCATGAATTACCACATTGATGGTAGTCCACTGAGCACAGAAGGTGTTATAAGAGATCTGGGAACACAGGTTGACAGCAACCTCTCTTTTGATCACCACATTGCCACTGTGGTCAGAAAGTCCTTCTGTGTGGCACATCTCATTACTAAGGATTTTGCATCCAGGAAGAAAGAGGTCACTGTCTCCCTCTACCCTTCCCTCAGTAGGCCAATCATTGAGTACAATGCCCCATTTGGCATGTACCTCACTAGACATCTGCAACAACTGGAGAGGCTGCAGAAGTACTTCACAAAGAGGATCTTAGGCCTTAAACACTTGTCCTATATGGACAGACACAAAAAAACTCCAACTATTCTCTGTCTCATATTACCTACTTAAAGGTGATCTCTGCTTGACTTACAAAGCCATGGCTGACCCAACTCTGTTAGAAATGCTGCATCTAAAGACATCCTAATCCCTCCGCACCACACTCTCCAGAGACCTCAACCTCATTACCATAATCAACAGAAAGTACTGGAAGAACAAGTCCATAATCCAGAGATTGCACAAGTTATGGAATAGCACTGACCCTCATCAAGAGAAATCTTGATGAATGGAAGGGAAATAGAAAATTCACCCCAGGGATAACTCCAGTGGCTTTACTCGACAGAGGCACTGGGAACTAAGGTTGGGTGGCATGATGCCAGGGTAATCCTATGGCTAGGCTTGTAAAGACCCCAGGGCCATTAGCCTAGTATGAACCTATGAACCTAAGATGAGCACTTTGGATTCGGATCACGATGAGTCACAACTGATCTGATGTTCACACTGAGACAAATATTTGATAAGAAGCTAGAGATGAGGAAAGAGTCCAACTGAGACTTTCTAGACTTGAAGAAAGCATATGAGAAGGTCCCAAGAAAGATGATTTGGGCAGTCCTGCAGTAGTTTGAAGTTCCAGAAACACTGAAAGAATTAGTGCAGGCTATGTACAAGGACCCAATGACTCAAGTATGTACAATGTTTGGTCTCACAAAGGGGTTTTCAGTGGAAATGGTGGGGTACTTCAGGGTACAGCTCTGAGTCCACTGCTGTTCATACTGGAAGTTGCTGTATGCAGACTGTGTGGCATTACATGCGGATTCTGATCAAGAACTTCAGCAAGGATAGGTGAATGGAATGCAGAATGGAAGGCACATGAGATGAAAATGAGTACAGATAAGATAGTTGTAATGGCATCAAATGGGGAAATCAGAAGAAACCAATAACTGAGATAGAAAGGAAGATAGTGGAGCAGTTCAAGTATCTGGGATGGGTGGATGAAAAGAAGGGAGGCCTGAATGAGGAGGTCAAGGCTAGAATCAGCGGGGCTACAGCCAACTGATGCAGTGCGGCAGGGGTAATTTATGACAGAAGAATACCAAAGAAGCTGAAACATAAGGTGTGCAAACAGTAGTTTAACCAGTACTACTGTATGATACAGAAACCTGGGCAGTAAAGGCAAAGATATTGATGAAGATAGAAGTGATGGAGATGAAGTGCCTGAGATGGGTGGTTTGATGCACACTGTTGGACAGCTGAAGAAATGAGGACATCAGAGCAGAAGCCAAACTAGCTCCAATTGCAGAAAAGGTCAAAGACAACATATGACAGTGGTTTGGACACATGTGGAAAAGACAAATGGATAAAGAAGATTTGGGACAGACAGGAAGAAGGCAAGAGGAAATAAGGGCATTTAGCAAAGAGGTGGATGGACTGTGTTAGAAAAGACCTGTGATGGTCAGGCATAAGTGTCGAAAAAGGTAGGAAAGTGGCATTGAATACAGAAAGATGGTGACAGTTGACATGACACCCCAACCCCATGCAGAAAATGGGAAAAAGGCAGTTGATGATGATGACGATGATGGTGATGATGATGATGATACCCCTATTCACAGGCATCTTGGGGTTTAGGCAGACTGCAAAAATTACTACCCTGTTTCTAAGCTTCATTTTGTAGATATGGTTATTAAGAATGTATCGTTTGAGCAGATGTATCCCAAGTGAACATTTCATGATGATGTATCCCTAGCTAACATTTCACGATGATGTATCCCTAGCTAACATTTTATGATGATGTATCCCTAGCTAACATTTCATAATGATGTATCCCTAGCTAACATTTCATGATGATGTATCTCTAGCTAACATTTTATGATGATATATCCCTAGCTAACATTTCATAATGATGTATCCCTAGCTAACATTTCACGATGATGTATCCCTAGCTAACATTTCATAATGATGTATCCCTAGCTAACATTTCACGATGATGTATCCCTAGCTAACATTTTATGATGATATATCCCTAGCTAAGATTTCATAATGATGTATCCCTAGCTAACATTTCACTATGATATATCCCTAGTTAACATTTCACAGTGATGTTCCCTAGCTAACACTTCATGATGATGTATCCCTAGCTAACATTTCACAATGATGTATCCCTAGCTTCCATTTCATGATGATGTATCCCTAGCTAACATTTCATGAGTCATTTGAGCCATGTGTATGTGTTACGCAGGATGCATGAGATTTGGAACTATAATCTGTATTGGTCCTCTTTGATCTCTTATCATCTTCCGATAGCATTATCTATGGTATATTGTTCAAGTATCTGAGATCACACAGTGACTTCTGGGGAACATTTTTTTGTAAGTTTTTGCCTCTTCCCTTTCTGGGTGCTAAAAGCAAGTGGTGACCTGTTAGAATGTAGATGCCACAGAGCACAGCAATGGCACTTTGGTTATGTGCAAGTTACATTTTTCCATTTGAAAGCAATCCTTGGAGGTAGAGATAGTTATTGTCAGTCATATGTTGCTGGTATTCAGATTTACCTTTCCTTCCCTAAAGAGCCTACAGAAAGCCAACTATATCTTAACTCAACAAGTAGTGAGGTTATGTTGGTCCATACCACCATTTTTCAAGCTTAGCTTCCCCTTCCCTTGTTATTCATAAATGAACTAGATTGGAATTTGTAGTGTAGTTCCAAGATGTGGGGGTGAGTTTTCTTTTTTTAAGTCCCCCATGCTCTCCAAATATCAGTTCCTGTGACTTATTGGCCCATTCATTTTGACACGGGGGCACAAACTTCACACTGACCCTTCATGCTCCCCATGTGATGAGACTCATTCACGGTTGTCATCATTGCAGACATAGGGGTTCTCCCCAAGCCCTTGGAGCTCCTAACACTGTTATGACAGCTCTGAAGGACACTAAGCTACCAGTAAACAGGGGAGAAGTATGTGAGCTTCCCAGGTGACTATCCCCTGACCTACACTGCTGTACAGCAGAAAGATGTCCCTCTGTCCCAGATTATATGGACTGTACCACTCAGGGCTCCCATTGATTGTTGTTCACCTGCTAAACCAAGCTGCATTCCTCCCCCTAGGAAAGGTGAGCTCTATGCCACTTCAAAATCATGTTCTCACCCCTTTCCCTCCAGGTCTTGTACCTTCTACTTGAACATGGGTCTTCTGTGTCACAGTAAGGGCTTTATCCTGCTGCACTGCGGGAGGGGATTGTGGGAGTGATTCCTGATTATAAATTCCATAGGTGCCAGCTGTCATCAATGCATCCTGTTTTTGACCTGAAGGATTTTGTGGGGTTGCGGAAATTCTTCCATCACTAGACCTTGTGATTGCACTCCAGGCATGTGCCTCTATATTTGGCTAAAATGTGGCAACCTGTTACAATTGCAGAGAGTGTAGAATGCCATAGAAAAGTGTTTGGCTGAGACATCTCAGTTTTGCATATAATGCATTTACTGGGATGGTGGATACTGCTGGTCCTTTTTTAAGGCTGTTATTCACATGTTGGTTAAGAAGGGAGGTTATGATTAGTGATCAGCAGTATGGTTTCATGCCAGGAAAGAGCACTACAGATGCAACATTTGCTCTGAGAGTGTTGTTGAAGAAATACAGAGAAGGTCAGAAGGAGTTGCATTGTGTCTTTGTGGACTTAGAGAAAGCATATGACAGGGTGCCTAGAGAGGAGTTGTGGTATTGTATGAGGAAGTCGGAAGTGGCAGAGAAGTATGTAAGAGTGGTACAGGATATGTACAAGGGTAGTGTGACATTGGTGAGGACTGCGGTGGGAGTGACAGATACGTTTAAGGTGGAGGTGGGATTACATCAAGGATCAGCTCTGAGCCCTTTCTTATTTGCAGTGGTGATGGACAGGTTGACAGATGAGATTAGACAGGAGGCCCCATGGACTATGATGTTTGCAGATGACATTGTGATATGTAGTGAGAGTAGGGACCAGGTTGAGGAGACCCTGGAGAGGTGGAGATATGCTTTAGAGAGGAGAGGAGAGGAATGAAAGTCAGCAGGACTAAGACAAAATATATGTGTGTGAATGAGAGGGAGGATAGAGGAATGGTGAGGATGCAGGGAGTAGAGTTGGTAAAGTTGGATGAGTTTAAGTGCTTGGGATCAACAGTTCAGAGTAATGGTGAGTGTGGAAGAGAGGTGAAGAAGAGAGTACAGACAGGGTGGAATGGGTGGAGAAGAGTGTCAGGAGTGATTTGTGACAGACGGGTACCAATAAGAGTGAAAGGGAAGGTCTACAAGAGGGTAGTGAGACCAGCTATGTTATATGGGTTGGAGACGGTAGCATTGACGAAAAGGCAGGAGTCAGAGCTGGATGTGGCAGAGTTAAAGATGTTAAGATTTGCATTGGGTGTGACTAGGATAGACAGGATTAGGAAACAGTATATTAGAGGGTCAGCTCAGGTTGGACAGTTTGGAGACAAAGCAAGAGAGGCGAGATTGCGTTGGTTTGGACATGTGCTGAGGAAGGATGCTGGGTATATTGGGAAAAGGATGCTAAGGATGGAGCTGCCAGGTAAGATGAAAAGAGGAAGGCCTAAGATAAGGTTTATGGATGTGGTGAGAGAGGACATGCAGGCAGTTGGTGTGAAAGAGCATGATGCAGAGGACAGGAAGAAATGGAAACAGATGATCCACTGTGGCCACCCCTAACGGGAACAGCCGAAAGAAGATGATGATGATTCTCATGTTATTAGCCTTACACAACATGGAACCTAATTATTTAAAGTGGATACCAGTGTCTTATGCCCTAACCAAGTCCCCTCAGATGAGCAGGTAAAGGAATTCTGACTGTTCTGAGGAGTTGTCTCAAACTATCTGACAGACCATCCTTTAGTTATATAGTGGTGATACCTTGTGGTGCAGAAACCATGAATATCTCTGTACATGTATAGTGGATGTTAGGTAACCTCACTCTAAATGATATTGAAAGTAAACAATGTTGTAGTGTTTTATTTCTTTCTTTTCTCTTTGTCACCCTTTTATATGTTTTTTATATTCCTGACATGTACAGTGCTGTGTGATGCCCTGCCAAGGCATGCAGTATCACATGGAATATTACTAACATGTACAGTGCTGTGTGATGCCCTGCCAGGGGATGGAGTATCACTAACATGTACAGTGCTGTGTGATCACCTGCCAAAGGATGCAGTATCGCATGGAATATTACTAACATGTACAGTGCTGTGTGATGCCCTGCCAGGGGATGCAGTATCACATGGAGTATCATTAACATGTACAGTGTTGTGTGATCCCCTGCCAAAGGATGCAGTATTACATGGAATATTACTAACATGTACAGTGTTGTGTGATGCCCTGCCAAGGCATGCAGTATCACTAACATGTACAGTGTTGTGTGATTCCATGCCAAGGGATGCAGTATCTCATGGAATGTCACTAACATGTACAGTGGCATGTATTGCTCTATCAAGGGATGCACTATCACAAGGAGTATCACTAGCATATACAGTGCTGTGTGATTCCCTACCAAGGGATGCAGTATCACATGGAATGTCACTAACATGTACAGTGGTATATGATGCCCTGCCAATGGATGCAGTATCACATGGAGTATCACTAACATGTACTGTGCTGTGTAATGCCCTGCTAAGGGATGCAGTATCACATGGAATATCACTAACACGTACAGTGCTGTGTGATGCTCTGCCAAGGAATGCAGTATCACTAACATGCTCTATCAAGGGATGCACTTTCACAAGGAGTTTCACTAGCACATACAGTGCTGTGTTAAGCCCTACCAAGGGATGCATTATCACATGGAGTGTCACTAACATGCACAGTGCTGGGTGATGTCCTGTTAAGGAATGCAGTATCACATGGAATATTACTAGCATGTACAGTGATGCGTGATTCCTGCCAAGGCATGCAGTATCACATGGAATATTACTAACATGTACAGTGCTGTGTGATGCCCTACCAAGGCATGTAGGATCACTAGCACGTACAGTGCTGTGTGATTCCCTGCCAAGGGATGCAGTATCACATGGAATATCACTAACATGCACAGTGCTGTGTGATGGCCTGCTAAGGGATGTAGTATCACTAGCATGTACAGTGCTGTGTGATTCCCTGCCAAGAGATGCAGTATCACATGGAATGTCATTAACATGTACAGTGCTGTGTGATGTCCTGACAAGAGATTTACTATCACATAGAGTATCACTAATAGGTACATTACTGTGTGATACTCTGCCAAGGGATGCAATATCACATGGGGTATCACTAACATCTACAGTGCTGTATGATCCCCTGCCAAATGATACACTATCAAGCAGATTATCACTAATATGTACAGTGTTGTGTTAAGCTCTACCAAGGGATGCACTATCACATGGAGTATCGCTAACATGTACGGTGCTGTGTGATGTCCTTCCAAGGGATGCACTGTCACATGGAGTATCACTAATACATACAGTGCTTTATATGTCAGATGTCTTACCTTGTGAGTTTGCATTTTCTATTCTCTCGAGATCATGCAATGTGGAGCATGACTACTGTACAGCCAGGCTTCTGCACTTTAGGGAATAGCTTTCACTGCACAATTGTCTCCACTTGCTTACTTGTAGCAATGCTTATTTAACTATTCTGAAGAACAGCTAGCTGAACAAACTGCATATGGCAGTTTGGGTATTTCATGACTCTCCATGTTGCTGAACAATGCTAATTAACTCTAATCTCAAGGTGAATATCTTGAATCCACATTAACAAATTATTTATGAGTGGTGACCTGATCAGAATCACAGGTAGGTTGGGGAGAAGACAGCAGCTGTACCCAGTTGAAGGTGTTGGGGTGCAACTGTGAGAACCGAGAATGGACTGTTTTTTTGTTTGTTTGTTTGTTTGTTTGGTATTTTTATGTGTGTATTTGGTCCTCATATCAGGAGGTGGTACAAAGATGATATGACACTGCTGTCTCTGACTAAGTGTCAGATTGGAGAAGGTACATTTTTTTCCTCATGTTGACCTGATGCATTACAGAGATGGTATGGTGAAGGGAGGAGCACCAGAATGGAGAAGGGACCTTTTTTGCCCCTCAGCTTAGTGTTGAGGGGTGCCAGATCAGGGAGTGGCATCAGGTGCAAGATGAGCCTGCTATGGATCTGAAGCAGATCATAACCTTCTGTGTAGTGTCATGAATGAGGTGCAAGATGAACCTGCTAGGGATCTGGACCTGATCATAACCTTCTGTGTAGTGTCATGAATCAGGTAGAAGATAAACTTGGTAGGGATCTGGACCTGATCATAGCCTTCTGTGTAGTGTCATGAATGAGGTGTAAGATGAACCTGCTAGGGATCTGGACCTGATCATAGCCTTCTGTGTAGTGTCATGAATCAGGTACAAGATGAACTTGGTAGGGATCTGGACCTGATCATAGCCTTCTGTGTAGTGTCATGAATCAGGTACAAGATGAACTTGCTAGGGATCTGGACCTGATGATAGCCTTCTGTGTAGTGTCATGAATCAGGTATAAGATGAACTTGCTATGGATCTGGACCTGATCATAGCCGTCCATGTAGTATCATGAATCAGATGCAAGATGAGCCTGCTAGGGATCTGGATCAGATTGTAACCTTCTGTGTAGTGTCATGAATGTTTATGAGTATGTGTGTGAGTGTGTGTGTGTCACTGAAGTGTTTGCATGTCAGCAAGACATGTTGATTGGTGTGTGTGCTATAGCTTTGCCTGACACATTTTAAGGTAACACTTAAAAAGTGCAGTATGCTGTTTTTATTAAGTAAATGTGTGCCAGTGTATATGTGAGAATGTGTTGTAATTTATGTATATTAATGTGTAATATAAAACATGCAGCTTTAGACTGAAGGTGCATGTTCCATAACCCATGATGTAGATTACAAAATGAGTAATTCTGTTAGAAAGAAGAATAAAATATAGAAATTTGGGCGAATTTGGACTCTTTTCAACTTAGTATCATCATCGTCAGAATGACAGAGTGAAACACCATCAGTATAACATCTAACACTGTCATCAGCATATGTTCTTGGGAGGAGACTGAACAAACGCAAACAATGGTTGTGGAAAATGTACTGTGATTTGTAATTTGTATTGATACTCAGCAACAGTGTGACTGATTAACAATACAAAAAATGAGCGTAGACTGCATAAATAAGCTGATCATAACATCACAAAACCACACATTGTTTTTTTTTCTAAATTACTTACTTTGTGTTATGTTGTCAAGAAAATGTTACAACCCTATTTCTGAGTGTTTACAAAGCTTTTGTCAACAAGGAACTCGAAATAAGTGCAATACTCTAAATTTGCCACTAGATGACAGTATTTTTGCACAAAGCTAAAACCCACTCTTCCAAATGTTTGTAAATGTTATTCTTTTTGTACAACTTCATGTATTGCTTATTATACCTTGTATTGCCTAGCTGTATTGTATGCACAAAGAGTATGAATTTTTCATGTCACACTATAAGAGTGAACTGACTTGTACTGCCAGATATGTTTTGCATGCAGTGTGTCTGCAGCTACTGACTGCTGAGAAGTTTTCTCCAGAGGCCTCCAGTGAAAATGGATCCTGTCGAGTTAGACTTCATATTTACTAAAAAATAATAAATGTCATTTTAATGTGAATGGTCTTTAGATGGTAGCATAATAAATTGTTCTAGCGATCAGCATATGTGTAAAATGAACTGACAAGCACTTATTTGAAACAAAACAGGATCAAAATATCCAAACCACAAATGCAATAATGATATCATGCCTCTTTCATTCAAATGTGAGAATAATAGTTAGATAATTCAAAGACAAAATACAGTTTCTGGAGGTTTTTAATCCCTGTGGAATTTTATGTGAACTTCTGAAAAGACACAGAAGAAAGATGTATGCCTTTTGAGATTGACTAGTAGAAAACAATAAAACAAACAAAATTATTAACATGCTAACAGTTTTAGACAACATATCCCAAACTGCCTTTTGCAATTTATAGAGTTGAGTTCTGCTCAAATTATGTCACCAGGGTCCAGGATTAAACAGTATTATTAATGTTAACAGAGTTTACAGTCAGTGTGTAAACTGATACATAAAAGGGACATGAAGCATTCTGCATTGTGAATGAAAATTAACCATCACATTTACATAACTCCTTGAATAAGTCAAGATTATAATAGGGAAACAAATTTGAAGCTGATATCACTGTCAATGTCAAACATGGTTTTCAGGCAAAGAGAATAATCTGTACTGAACAGGAATTCTTGAGGTCTAACAGTACACATTTATTACTCACAGCAAACAGTTGATGCATTTGCAGAGTAAACACAGCCTTCAGTTTGACCCTAAAAATGAAATTAGTTTCAGTAAAGAATGAAATTAATTACAACATTTTCTTTCCTAAGTATCACACTTTATTGAATTAGAAAAAACAGATGATGATTAAATGTTTTTATCACTGCACTTTTTGAATTGCAACTGAAAACTCATCATCTTTTTAGTTTTTTCTCTCTCTCTCTTCTTCAGGAAGTTTATGCTTGCTATGTCTCTCTAGAATTCGAGCCTTAGTTTTAAGAAATGGTTAAGTGGAACATGATACTATGCAATGTCAGAAATGAGAGTAAACAGAATGAGTCAGGTGAAAACTCTACTCATATAAACAGATGCCTTGTGAAATTGTAGGAATGACACAAATATGGGATTTGGTGGACATGCTGACAACAAGTTCAGTGTGTATGTGGTAAATATTTACTGTAGAAAAAGAGAGACCTAATAATATTATGGGATAAAATGTGCCTTTAAAATGTGCCTTTGTCGCAAGGTATACCATTTTTTTAACTGAAGTATGTAATATGGAATCTCAACAGGAGGAAATGTTTTTATAAACTTATTCGAAGGCAGCATTTTTCTTTTCTTTTTTTTTTTTGTTGGTTTTTACCCGTATCACTCACTAGCTGGCATAATCTTATGTGGCACAAATAAAGTTTTTTTTATGTAAACACTACATGTTATTATTACCTTTTAGACTGTCTTCTGCTTAGGAATGTTTCTATGTAAATATTGCTATATGTTTTTTATTACCTTTTCTGACTGCATGTTTTTTGACTGAGCTTTTATGACTGTATTGTGTTTATGGAGCTTTTCTCCCCGGGCCTCTGCTGAAAATGGATATGTAACCAGTCGGACTGTCCCGGTCAGTAAATGTAAAATAAAATAAATAAAGTAAAATAAAAAAATAAATAAAGTGAAGTAAAGCAAACATTGATGATACGGGGATGAAATAAATGAAAGAAAAAGAAAGAAAGAAAGAAAGAAAGAAAGAAGGTCAGGATAGGGTGGCTGAAATAATATATTATAGCCTGGAAGGGAAAACAGAGATAGCTGGTGATTGCACTATGCAGACAACCAAATGTGGTAAAATAAGATTAAAATTAGAAGGAACAAGCTACTTAGTTTGGATGAGTACTGCCAAATGCAGGAAAATAAGATTAAAATCAGAAGGAACAAGACACTTAGTTTGGACGAGTACTGCCAAATGCAGGAAAATAAGATTAAAATCAGAAGGAACAAGACACTTACTTTGGTTGAGTACTGCCAAATGCAGGAAAATAAGATTAAAATCAGAAGGAACAAGACACTTACTTTGGATGAGTACCGCCTGCATGGGAGAATTTAACTTTCCCACACCAGACTGACAGGTGCCCATATCATGGATAACTAGGAAGATTAAGTAGCAGAAACTATGCTGTTAGGTGAAGTCAAGTAAAATGAAAGGACTCTGACAAGGAAGGGGATCATTCTTGGCACAGTCCTCTAGGATGCAAAAGGATGTGTCAGGGGCAGAGGTGACAGAACCACTGGAGATGATTGATGTTGGTACATTGCAGCTAATTATCCGAACAGTACTGCAGAGGAAAAGTGGCAAGAGCAGAGGGAACGTCAGTAAGGAAACATCATGAAACCTCATATTAAAAGACAGCAGGAAAGACTGATGTTGAATATGTTGCATTTGTCAAGGAACGTGTAACGAAACAAATAGCCTCCTCTATTAGTATACAAAAAATGTGTAGGGAAGAGGGAAATGTGAGCTATGCATATGTAATAGATAAAACAACAGACTGTCACACAAAATGAAGGGGAAATGCATGCATATTATAATCTATGTGGACTGTAGAAAATACATTAACAGATGAGCAATCAATCTCAGAGGTATGTGGAAAAGCTAAGAAGTGACAGGACACCATGTTACTGAAAAACAAGTGTGTGTGTGTGTGTGTGTGTGTGTGTGTGTGTGTGTGTGTGTGTGTGTGTGTGTGTGTGTGTGTTGAAAATGTCAGTGATTACATGGAATACTGACTTATTCACTGAACATTTACAAATGAAAAAGGGAGCAGCGCATGAAGAAATAAAGGTAATGTGAGTATGAAGGAAGATAAATGTACAGGAAGGAAGGTGACCAGGCAGAAAGAAGAGAAGGGCACTCAAGAGCGTTAAGGAAATAAGATGGAGAACTCAGGTAAGCTGTCCATCTCAGAGATAAAACTGTTGGCAACAGAGCTTGGTAAAGCACTAAGTACATTGTAGAAGAAGTCTGGTAAATGTATGACTATTTCTCTCATCTCCATCTCAGGAAAAATGTAGGGAAAGAGTTCTTAAAGAAAGACAAATCAGTGTCTTAAATACTATTTGTTTTGATACAAATCTGCATGGATTCACACAGCAGAGGTCTTGCTACTCCACTGGATCCAGCTGTGCTACTGTATCACATGAATCGCATCACAACTATGTTCTGGTACATCAGAGCAGAACTGCACAGAGACAGCCCTGTGGGTAGGGTATGTCAAGATGCCAGCAACTGCTCGGATTCTGCATTTAAAAGAAGACTGGTAAGAGAGTAAATTATCAGAAGATTAGATTAAATATAATGGCTGTAATGGCCTGGTGCAGTAGTGCAGCGGTAACATTGTCGCCTTACAGCAAGAGGTTCTATGGTTTGATTCTCGGCTGAAGCGCCTTCTGTGTGGAGTTTGCATGTCCTCCCTGCATTCATGGGGGTTTTCTCTGGGAACTGTGGTTTCCTCCCATGTTACAAAGACATGCGCCTGGAGTGTTTCTCCCTGGGTGTCTGCTGAAAATTGGCTTTGTTCCAAGTCGCACTTTCCCAGTAAACAAATGTTAAATAAAAAAAAAAATTACTGGGAAAAGGAAGAAGAAGAGTGGGAGGGGCACAGTGTGATATTTGGAGAAAAAACTCAGAATTAAGGCACAGAGTTCAATATTAATGGGCCAGTTATTTGACATATATGTGTTAGAGAAAATGAAGAGTGCACCATGTGTCGCCAGGTCAATGAAAGCTCAAGAAGTCTCCTTGTAAAACCAGTAATCCACGTTTATTATAAAAACACAAACACAAAAACTGCAGAAATATAAGCGCTTTCGCGTTGCTTACCAACGCTTCATCAGATATAAATGCAGTAAAAATCACCCCTCCCTTTATACAAAGACCTCATGACATCACTAAATTCATTTAAACAATTAAATAATTAATTAAAACAATAAGGTACATTTAAGAAGGTAAAACTTAATGCTTAAGACTCCTGGATGCTAAAAAGGGTTTGATGGACAACTTTTCATTAAGCCCAAATCTATGGGCTTGTAGTTTCATTATCCACTTGCCCTCTCTTTCCTCTATTCTATTCTATTCTTTGGGTTGCCCAACCTTTTATCAGTATTCACCAACTCCAAAACCTGAAATTTGAAGTTGTGTGTATTACCTAACTCCATTGTGTGTTTTGCAAGGGCATTGGTAATATTTCCCTTGTTGATGGCATAAATGTGTTCTCTTATGCGCTCTCGTAGTGACCTAGTTGTCATGCCCACATAAAATCTCATGCAGGATTGGCACTCGGCTATATAAACTAAGCTAACAAATTTACAGGTGGCATAATTTTTAAATAAATACCTCTTCTTAGTGGCCGGATGGGTGAAAGTATCAGAATTAGATATGTATATGCATTGATTACAGGCATGACATGCAAAGGTGCCTGTTTTCTTACTCAAGTGCATGTTGTGACTACTTCTATCATAACATAATAGCCTATTGAGTGAGGGCATATTTCTATATGCCACTCTAGGTCTTACATCAACCAACGATCTGATGGTGTCATCAATCATTAATATGTCCCAATGTTTATTAAAGATGTTCAGCACATGATTATTCCTATTGGTAAATGGAATAACTATCCTGTTAAAATTGTCACTGTTTTTACATTTGGGTGGCTGTGGGTGGCCGTATGATCTATTAATCAAAGGGGCTCCTTCTTGTTGTCTATAATGATCACTCTTAGAGAAAGCTTCCAATATGTGTTTTTTGTTGTAACCCCTAGATAAAAAATTCTCAGCCAAATTCTCTTTGTGCTCACAGTATGCTGTTGTTTGTGATGTTAACTTAGACACTCTAACCATTTGGTTAGTGATGATGTTTTTGTATACATGCTTGGGATGCATGCTTTCTCAGTGCAATAGATTATTTCTCCAACAGTCCTTCCTGTGAAGTTCAGTGTCAAAGCCACTTGGAGTATTAATGATCTTAACATCCAGAAAGTCAATACTGTCAGAGGAATATGTGCACTCAAATTTAAGAAAATCAGTAGTGTTGTTGAGGTAGGTCACAAAAACCAAAAGTTGTTCAACAGTTCCTCTCCACAACAAAAACACATCATCTACAAACCTATTATAGAATATGAGATAATCAACAAATTCTGAATCTCTATTTAAGACAAAATCCCTCTCCCAATGTGCCAACACCAAATTGGCATAGGCGTTGGCACATGGGGTGCCCATTGCAACACCTTTAGTTTGTAAAAAGTATTTATCTTTGTGACAAAGTACATTATTTTCTAAAACGGTTTCCAAGAGTGACATGTACCTATATACAATGCGTTCAGAAAGTTTATGATTCACCAGCATGGCTCTAACAAAGTCCATCCCTGAAGTGTTGGGAATGGAAGTAAAAAGAGACTTCACATCTAGCGTGACTAACAGATCATCTCCACTGAAAGATGATGAAGAGCTGTGGTTAGCTAAATTCTCAAGGAAATTCGCAGTATCCTTTAGGACATGTTGAACCTCTGCTAAAATAGGTTTTAATACTTTATCAAGATAAATAGATAAAGGTTCAGTCAACCAGCCACGACTGGATACTATGGGA
Organism: Protopterus annectens; assembly: GCF_019279795.1. NCBI lineage: Eukaryota > Metazoa > Chordata > Ceratodontiformes > Protopteridae > Protopterus > Protopterus annectens. The sequence continues at coordinate 299,602,600 of NC_056735.1, forward strand.
CGCATAGGTGGATCCAATTTATTTTTGTGGATCTTAGGTAAACCCCTGAAAGAAGGTATCAGGGGTTTATCAACCAAAAAATAGGTGTATAAATCATTGTCAATGACCTCTGCTAGCATCAAATCATATAAGCGTGCATGCACATCTCTAATCAAGTTATTAAGTTTAACATTGGAAATGGGTAAATAGGTTTCGTCATCAGAGAGCATATTCTCCATTTTACTAAAATAATGAGAGCTATCCATAACAACAATTGCGCCACCTTTGTCGGCTTGTCTAATAGCAATGGTTTCATTATTCCTTAGCTCATCGAGGGCTTTCCTCTCATTAACTGTTAGATTAAAGAATTGACATTTAGCTGTATTGTTGTTATATAACTCAAATAGATCCCTTTCTACTGCCCGCTCAAAGGCATCTAATAATGGATGCTGCTGGGGAATGAATGCGGAGGGTTTCCTAAATGTTGTGTAATTGGTATTAGTTGAAGCCTCATTATGCCCATAGAGCATCTTAAGAGCTATATTTCTTGTAAATATTTTAACATCTGCAATTATATCAGTAATATCATTGCAACGGGAGGGAATAAACCCTAATCCTCTGTTTAAAATGGACAATTCATTTGCATTCAAAATATAATTAGAAATATTAACCACTAAACCATCATTTACATCAATGTTAATAGGCAGTTCTATCATGTCCTTGGTCTTTGTACCTTTTTGGTGTGCGGAAAATTGTCCTCTACGCTCTTCCTTTTCATGGCTCTGCCATGTGGTGACCAAATTCTTTTTTCGAACGGTCTGTAGGGCAGGGGAAAAGACGGTGAGCCATCCCCTAGAGCAAACAGCTCATCTTCAGGCTGAATAACGAAGGAGTCTAAAGAAATCTGTTTCTTACGCACATCTTGATTTTTCGCACATAAAGTGTTCGTGGCAGCAGCTGTCGAAATGTCGGTAGTTCCACCTACATGGACCTGTGCTTCCACTACTAACAAATTAGTATGAGGAGTTACCGAAGAGCCCTGTGTGTTCAAGACTGAGATTTCATCACGACCAGCAACACTGGCACCTAAGGATGACGTCATCACAGAAGGAGTTGCAATATCGGCAACTTGTAGTTGTTTATCTGTTGCTCTAAATGAACGATGATCAGTTCTTGTTTGGTTATTGTCCCTAGGCCAACTAAAAACTTGGGACTTGGTAAAATCAAGAAAGTCTCTCTCGAGCTTTCTTTTTTTATCTTGTATGCATTTGATGTCCAACGAAGATATCATATGCTTCAGATCATTATGTAACGTTTCCAAGCTATCAGACTGCAATAGCTTAAGTATGTCATTTTGCAATGATTTGATGTCATTTTTCAAATCAATAATGATTTTTTCATAATGCTCAATCAGGATCAAAATATAGGAGAAGCTAGTTTCTAAATTGAGCTTCTGCCAACGAGCTAAGAGTTCAGGATTAGAGTCTCCAAACGTGGGCATTTTGAGAACTCTTAAGCCCCTCGGCACCAACTTAAACTTAATGCAAGCTTCCATGTGTAGTTTCTGCCACTGCACATTACGAAGTCTATGAAGCTTGTTCTCTAATTTCCTTGTAGTTAATACTACTTCCATGTTGTTTCTAATACCTTGCGCTGCATTGCCGGCCTTATTGAAGTCAGCAGAAGTCAACTTAAGTAATGGGTTGATGTTAATATCAACGATACCATCCAAGTTAAATATTTTCTCTTCACCAGAGATCAGATTATGCTCAATAGGAGTGGCAGCCATGTCTTGGTGGAAAAGTAAGTAGAAAAAGCAGCAAACAAAACGAAACAAAACTGCCAGGTAAAGCACTCTCAATAAAGTCCAATATGCAAAGAGAAAATGAAGAGTGCACCATGTGTCGCCAGGTCAATGAAAGCTCAAGAAGTCTCCTTGTAAAACCAGTAATCCACGTTTATTATAAAAACACAAAGAAAGACAAATCAGTGTCTTAAATACTATTTGTTTTGATACAAATCTGCATGGATTCACACAGCAGAGGTCTTGCTACTCCACTGGATCCAACTGTGCTACTGTATCACATGAATCGCATCACAACTATGTTCTGGTACATCAGAGCAGAACTGCACAGAGACAGCCCTGTGGGTAGGGTATGTCAAGATGCCAGCAACTGCTTGGATTCTGCATTTAAAAGAAGACTGGTAAGAGAGTAAATTATCAGAAGATTAGATTAAATATAATGGCTGTAATGGCCTGGTGCAGTAGTGCAGCGGTAGCATTGTCGCCTTACAGCAAGAGGTTCTATGGTTTGATTCTCGGCTGAAGCGCCTTCTGTGTGGAGTTTGCATGTCCTCCCTGCATTCATGGGGGTTTTCTCTGGGAACTGTGGTTTCCTCCCATGTTACAAAGACATGCGCCTGGAGTGTTTCTCCCTGGGTGTCTGCTGAAAATTGGCTTTGTTCCAAGTCGGACTTTCCCAGTAAACAAATGTTAAATAAAAAAAAAAATTACTGGGAAAAGGAAGAAGAAGAGTGGGAGGGGCACAGTGTGATATTTGGAGAAAAAACTCAGAATTAAGGCACAGAGTTCAATATTAATGGGCCAGTTATTTGACATATATGTGTTAGATGTCACACCTGGAGCTGGACTTTAAAATAAATGTACTCACTAGCAATGATGAAATTGTTGCAGCAATCACAATTTAAGAGCAGGTCTTCCACCTCATCTGATGTAGCTTGCAGTATATGGGTATATAGAAGGCAGATATGGATGGATTAATGCGAATGACATGAAAGGTCATTCACTTTTTGGGGGGAATCCAGGGAATACATATTTATTATGAGTATTGGTCCCAGAGAGAGAACAAGGAATGGTGATTATTGTAAGATTTATAATTGTATCTAAGTTAAATCATGCAACAGGATATAAAATGGTAGTGACTAATATCACCAGGGTGCCGAAGAGCATTTCTGGCAGAGTGGATTCAAAATATGCTGGAGCCATCCTTTAACTATAGTGGGCAATGAAAATGTACAATTCAGAATAATGTGCCTAATTCCTCTGGCCATGCAAAAAAGAATGCTAAGACTAGAAAAGAATGTGAAACGGGATTGCCAGAACAGTAATAGAAATGCAAGGGTTAGTGTATGAGGAAAATCTCAGAGATAGTGAGAGACAGGAAGAAGGAAACTGATGTATGCATACTGGGAAATATAACAGAAATTAAAGGTATGTTGCACATGCATTAAATTGTTTGGTGGGGGTGGGGCAGACTGACTGGAATGACTGAGGAGAATTGGAAATTTGTGGCATTTAGAAAATGAGCAAATTCAAGTGCTGGATAAGAAAATACAGTTTCACAGAGAAGATGAAAAAGCCACAGAAAACATTCGCAGAGGCAGTGATTTATTATAGGTCAATGGATGTTTAATGATGGCTCTTAAGTAATGAGCCTTTGTTATAAATGTAATTCACAGACTTAGTATATCCAGAATTCCCATTGGCTGGACTATGTCACAGACTGCTATCAATTTTATTCTTACTTTTTGCACTCACTATGTGCCCATTCTTAGCAGTTTAACCCATTAATTCCCAAATCAATAATGGTGAGAAATGGCTGAGTGATGCCACCATTATGGCAGCCATAAGGTACAAGTTTTTTTCTTTGTGGCCACATATCTCCTTGTGTGCTCAGCTAAGCGGGGGTGTGGGGTAGTCATCCAATACAATGACTACACTGGTCATCTATTACTTCTGCAGAGTGTACTGCCAGTAAGTTGACCACACAACCCACTCTTTACTTCTTGTTCCTTAGTTAAACTGTACCATGTGTTGTTATGAATACTGTGCACTCTGCTTACTGTGTACTTGTTTAAATTGCTCATAATCTGGCCTGCTTAGTGCATATTACTTATTATAGAATGACTGGCAATTAATATTCAAAAATGAGCACGCTGATTGCTCAGCACAACCAGTGCGTCTACGGGCATATACCAACAGCAAAAGTCTGGTCACTAAAGTATGATTGAGCGGCCAGACTTTTTTTTTAATTGTTATCTCTTAGACAAGCATGGTCTGAAGGAAAGAGTCTGAAACTAAAAAGCTTGTCATTGTTTAGTGACTTTGTTCCTCATAAAATTTGTAGTTTTCTGACAAATCACTGAGGAACGAAGTCACTAAATAATGACAGGCATTTCAGACTTTCTTCCCTTCAGAAAATGCAACTTATTATCCCTTTATTTATGTTTTATCCAATTTTTTTTAAATAAAAGATCAAGAGGGAGATACAAAAGCAGAGAAAATACAAGGAAAATCAGGTACATTCTGCAAACTAAAACATACCTAATTTTCCTTGTATTTTCACCTTTTCACTCATATCTCTAAACTGTTGTGAGGTTACAGTTCTTTCAAACAATAGCAAAAGAGATTGTCCTTCCTTCATTATTTGCTTGCTAAAGCAGTGATGTACTGTGTAAGCCTGGGAACGCAAGTCCCATACAAATGCAGAGTACATCATCAAAGGGCAGAATCTGGAAAAAAGCATGGAAGAACACCACAGTGCTGTTATACAAAGACATTATTTAAGAAAAGTAAGCATTTTTTTTCTTAAATAATGTCATTGTATAATAGCAATAACCAACTTCTAGTTGTAATTTATTGAAAATGTACCCACGGTGGCCTTTGTTCACCCAGTCGATTACTGTTATATTATATCTAATAGCTAAAATGGTCAATGTATTTTAATTTCCCAGTGTGTTGCATATTTTTGGGTGGGTATTATTTGTCCATTTCATCTACTTGGTAGATAGAAACAAATTAAAATCTGCATATATATCATAGGTCATCTTCTGTCAGCATTGTCTTAAGTTTATAGTTTCATTGTGATCTTTATTGTGCGTGAAGTATATTCTTTCAGTGGAACCAAACGATCTATATAGAACATTCCATGGTAAAATTCCATATCTTTAAATTAATCAGTAAAAACTAAAAGAAAAATCTAACCAAGCTAGACTTTCCACTGTGTGATCCATTAAAACCTTTTGCATTAGAAGATAACATAGGATATATGCAAATGACCGCTTAAGGACATCAGGTGTTTCAGCTATATGGCAGTTCTGAATGCCCATGACTTTTTTTTTTCTTTTTAAGTCTGTTATGAGCAAATTTAGGCCAATAAAGCCAAACCCCACTAGCTGTGGACATGCATTAGAGATAACATGAGATATAAACATGCAAGAGATTTTAAGGAATCACGCAGTGGAAAGTCTAGCTTAGCTAGATTTTTCTTTTAGTTTTTACTGATTGGTTTCTCTGTGTGAACTTGTTACTCATTGTTTTATATCTTTAAATTAAGGCAAAACCAACTCAAAAGATAGCTTGGAGGACTATGCACTGCATATTGTGCCATAAACACAAGAGGAAAGAATCTAATACAGCACCGAAATAGCTCAAATATATTTATGCAGGCTCAATGATGAAAAATGACTTGAGAAGGTTACAAAAGTGTGTACTTTTGAATCTTTCAAGTTCAGTCTTTTGCCTACCAACATAAACACTGGCACAAACAAGTTTACAACAAATAATTGCACACAGACCCAAGAACATATAGGTGTGTAGAAGGAAACACATAGATACACACAGAGATACATAAATCATCACAAGCATACAAATATGTCCACATTCACACACACACACACACACACACACACACACACACACACACACACACACACACACACACACACACACACACATGCACAAAACCACCTACACACATTCAATTATTTTACATAAACATGTATACACACACACACACGCACACACGCACACACACACACACACACACACACACACACACATGCACAAAACCACCTACACACATTCAATTATTTTACATAAACATGTATACACACACACACACACACACACACACACAGATATACATGTGCAGGCACATACACACATTCAAAACTCACACTTGTGTACATGTGTGCATACACACATACATACACACACAAACATGCTCAGAGACAAACCTACAATTTTTTTTACGTACACGTACACACACATACTCACATATAGCAAACCAGTAAAACACCAGGTGTGAGTGCCCGGGATGGATCCAATGCTGAGTGCTGAATGTTGCAACAAAGAAGAAGGCAAATATCCAAAGTTAGAATTGCAAGGTAGACTTTAATAAACAAACTTATCCCTGCTAAGCGCTTTCATCCAAATTAATTAGGACTTAATCAGAACTCTTCTTTGTTGCAACATTCAACATTCAGCATCGGATCCATACTGGGCACTCACATCTGGTGCTTTACTGGTTTGTCATTTAGTTTTTAATCCACGGTTCTGACATTTTTCTTTTAGTCTGTTATACTCACATACAGATATACAAGTGCAGAAACACAAACACACCTTTTTCTCTTGTACAGTAATGCTAGTGCAATAGCATTATCCTCAGTCAGAATAATTACCCACTTTCCCACAAAGCATGACAATGAAATATTTTAGCAGACAAATATGAATTTTATTTTCAATATTAAAGTGAAAAATACAATTTCTCTTACAAGCACAACAATATATTCAAGGGTATCCATTACACAGATTGCATTATACACAGGGGACAAAGGAATTTGTCATTTGAACTTACTTAACAATGCCCACAGCAATGTAATAAAGTCTGTCTGATCCATATCTCTTCACATTATAATTCTTGCTTAACAGATTATCAGGATTAGGTTTCTGTAGAGAAACCCTAAAGCTGAACAGTTTCAGCCGTTTAGAGTTAACAGGAAAAAATTATTCTACAATATGGTGGTCACATACCAGAATAATGTAGCCTAGATATTCCAAGCATTTTTGACTGAAACTGTGTTTATGTCTAACTGGGTCCAATTACAGCATGTTGTATGAGATTGATAATGCTTCATTTATGGTAACAAAAACAGTAACAAATGTGTACTAATGAACTGACATAAAGTAAGTCACCTGTAACAAGTAAACTGCTATATGAGTGAATATATCACTTGACGTAGAATATTAACACAAAAGATTGGAGTTGTGAAATCAAACTTCATTTTGAGATGACAGAAGATGAAATCAAGTGAAAGAACTACATTGAAGTTCCGTTTTTCATCATTCTTATTAATACAAATCCACACTGGTAATCATTTGAAATGTCTGGACCTCTACAATGAGTCCTGAAACATGGAGACTGAATGGCCAGAAATGGACTTATTACGTTTGAGGTTGCCATTTCCAAAAAAAATCCCTTTTCCCCAAGGTATCAAATGGACTATATAGTTAAATCACAAAAAATACTATTAGGAAGTGAAACATTCTGACCAAAAGCACTGTGAATGTTGTATCACTTAATGAAATATTTAACAAGTAACACACTAGTCACTTAGATTATTCACACAGATATTAGCCAAACAGCACTTCAAGGGCTCATTATCAACGTCATTACTAAAACTCAGTGGTATTAAAGTGCTGTATGTCTCAACAAATGTTAGATTAACAAACAGCAATCTACTTTTTACTTGCAGTTTAATGTTTGATGATTATATACAAGACTGATAATTCCAGAGAATAATTACTCTAAACTGCTTTATTAATTTCAGACAACTGCACATTATTTCAGAGTGTTAAAAGGAGTGCAGGTACTTTTATGCCCATGCATTACCGCACAGTTCTGCAGACAGTATTATTCAGGGTTGTTAACTTCCATAATGTAGCAAGATACAAATACTTGTGTTTGAGTGGCAATCTGTGAATTTTTTTTTTTTAATTTCTTTTGTAGTTCTAATGTATAATGTTATAGTTTCTAAATCACTCAGTAAACAAAATATCCTATAATTATTATGTCACAGTGAAAACATATTCACCAAAACATTTTATTTAATTTGTTTCTGATCTGTACCTTTCAACTGTCCCTGATTTTCAGAGACGTCTTTGATTTTCACTCAGATTTTTAATCCTCCTAAAAACCAATGACTTTTGAAGAAAAAGTGATGAATTACACTTAATAAATTATGACAACAATTAGAGATGTAGACATATTTTACTTTAGAAAATATATATTAATTCACATTCTCTTTTTCTGTCAATGTATAAGGTTAGTAATGCTTTAATTTTAAAAGTGCTCCTGATTACTTCTGGATTTCTCCCTGACTTTGTTGAGATTTGTCCTCGATTCATTGAAAGCTATGACCATGACCCCAACCCTTTAGACTCTGTATTTTTATTAACTGTGTCTTCTCTGTTACTGTCCTCTGCTCACTCTCCTATGAGTCTTATCCATGGAGTTTTCAAGACAAATGGGTAAATGAAAGTAGTTTTCAATTCTTTATTCCATATCACACATACATGCGCTTACACCTATGGGCAATTTAGAGTCCCTGTCTACTTATGGCATGTCTTTGGCATGTGGGAAGAAACCAAAGCACCTGCAGAAAACCCAAAGGAACACACAGGGAGGACATACAGACCATATAAAATGCAGAACTGGAGAATTTCTTGCTGTGAGGCATCATTGCTACCTATTGTGGCACTGTGCCTCCTACACAAAAAAAAAAATCAGTTATGCTGCAAACTTTATTTGGAATTTTAGAACTGCATGTGTGTGTGTGTGTGTGTGTGTGTGTGTGTGTGTGTGTGTGTGTGTGTGTGTGTGTGTGTCTACATTTATTAATTTAATGTTAACTTGATACCAGTCAGTTTTACTCAGGATAATTGAAATAGTGAATTTATCCACAACAACATTTACATTTTTGGGGTGCCATCTTTTCATAAATTAGAAGTATCATACATTATCTGTGTATTACTATCCAAACATACACTTGCATATTTAGTGTAATTAGTTGTTATGCACTTATTGGCTTCTCATAGCAGTTATCAGTTTTATGAAAACATGTATTTTAGTGGTAGGAAAGGATTACATATTCATAGGTTCATATGTTCTCTTAGGAGTTTACTAGGCTAACAACCACAGGGGCCTTTTTAAGCCTGCACATGCATCCCAAATCTCTGACAAGTTCTGTTACCCTTGATAAGTGTAAGCAGGGACTTGGAAGATGACACATTTACAAGCAGGGACTTTGGAGAGGAGCCATTTACATGTTGCCTGTGTTCACATTATTTACTAATTTCACTATATAATGGGTAAGTTATAGATCATACTTAAATGCTTACCATTTCCCTGTACACATTTTTGATGAATGTTCATGTTTGTCCAATATAATCTTGAATTTATCCACTTTTTTAACCACAAGACATTTTCAGAATGCTTTTGCAATCATTCACAACCCCTTCTGTAAAACACTACTTCCTCTTGCCTACCCAGGTATATCTGCCCTGAATTTCAGTTTGTGTCCTGTTTGTATTCATGTACCACGTGTTTTTGAAAGGTGTTTAAATTTCATAGATATACCCTGTCTTTTTGTCTGTCTGTCTGTCTCTTTCTGCCTTCCTTCCTTTCTCATGACTATACTCACCACTCTTCCAGTATTTCTTTATATCATTTCTGGTGCAATTCATGCACAATTTTTGTCATAGTTTTCTGACTTACCTATATCCTCTCAATGCATGGCAAAGTCTTAAGAAAGGCACATGATATTCTAGACAGGGCTTAGAAAGAAAAAAATAATAACTTGTTTTCTAATAGTGGGAGAAGATGGAGAAGCACTATTCCCCTGCATCATATCCAGATTATGGAACAATCCCTCCCCCACTGTAACCACACTACCTTCTTGCAATCACTTCAAGACAGCACTAAAAACTCACTTAAAAAGTCTCTGATTAAGCCCATGCACCAATCCTGACTAGTAATCCTCCTTTTACCTCTCCTTCCTCTCCCCTCCCCTAGCCACCCTACCTCACACCTTCCGATCATTGCATTCCTTTCTCTGCAGGCTCTGGCTCATCCTTTACCCTCCCCTTCCCTCCTCACTCAATCTCTCAGACCTGTTATAACATGCTTAACTACCTCACATCACCTCAACTCCAAATACATATCCAGCTGACTTACACCTTGTCTTGTCTCACTACCACGTATACTACTCACTCAGTCTCCTCTCTTACTCCTCTATCTTCCCCTTCCATCCCATTAGCCCTTCTAGCTTGTTCTACCTTCATGTGGAGCTTCTGGCTTTATATCTGCTTGAGTTTAGTGCAATACTTGTATATAAGATTTAGGTTTATGAGTTTAGAACAGTATCTGTTTGAGCTTAGCACTATCTGTATATACATCCTACCTGTATTTCTAACCTCTAGCTAGATATTGGTATATCTATTCATTGCTATGTTTCATATTGTATGTATAGCTAATGTTTGCTGCAGTATGTATTATTTGTCTATTATATGTATATTCAATTGTTCTTCATGTACTCTGCTGCTCATTTATTGTTCTGTGGAGCTTTTCTCTCCGGGCCTTCACTAAAAAAGGATCTGTGTCCAGCTGGAATTTTCTGGTAAACGAATGTAAATAAATAAAATAAATAATAAATAATGATATTTCCCTGTACATTGTACTATCTTACTTGCTTTTCGTGCTGCTCTCACATTCTGAACATTTGCTTTTAGGTTATCAAGGCGATTAAACCTGGGCTTTCTTTCTTTTCTATGTTTTTAATACTTCCTTCTCAATCAGTGTGTGCCCACTCCTGCATCATTTCTGATCCTCAGTTAGGTTATTCTGTACTTGTAGCACTGAACTGAAGATACCTTGTTTTAGACCACCCTTCCAGTCTTGCCAAATCTGTTTTCTTCCCTTCTAAACTATTTTTTTCTTGTAAAAAAACATGTTTTGTGTTATCAGCAAAAGAGTAAGTTTCATTGCTTACTTTGCATTTTTTGCTTACAATTTCATTGAAATGGACCAGCTCAGATAGTGATTTTTGGGCAACCAGCCCTGAATACCATCATTTCAAATAATTGTACTCTGCTTACAATGACATCCCTGACATATTACCTAACCGCATTTTAACTTATGCTACCACTCTTGGACCAGCTCGAAATGTTTCTGATTTGTTTATTATCTATTGTATAATGCTATATCAGAGCTATCTTGTTAAATTTTAATTAATCTACTTCTTCATACTTTTTATGAGCTAATACCAAATGTATGTTAACTCCTGTTGTGAACCCATGTTGCCACGTGTCAACTAGCCCATGAGCTTCTAGACATTGTAATGTATTTTCCTTAAGCACTGATACTATGACTGTCTATTACTGAGAATAAACCTGCATAAACCAGCAGGTTGATAATTTTCATACTGCCTTGATCTCATTACTGTGAAACAGAACTGATGTTAGCCATCTCAGACTGCACTCTTGTTGCCTGAAACTGGAACAGGAAATGTGTACATCTGTGAAGGTATAATGCAGCATTGCCACTCCTACTCCTGTTCAACCTTTTTACTCTCCGAGTAGGGCTACCTGCTTAACACTCACATGTGCGTTAAAATGAACAGTGTTTTCTTCGCATTGTATTTTTCTGTTATCAGAAACTACATAGATGATCAGTATGTTGTCTTTTCTTATAATTCCTATACGTGTTACTGTCCTCTTACAGGTGTATTACAGGCCATGCTAATGCCAGCAAGATCTGTTATTTTAAATCAAGAAAATTATATCACCTTAATAAAAGTATGTATCTCAGTGATTTTGCTTTGTGATATTTCCCTAAAAATGAGGTGCTGTGAAATTCTAGAAAGTTACTATCCTGTATAGATATAACACAATTCATGCTGTCAAAGTCATAAAAAGAGATGATGCTATAAAGAATTTTGATAATATATAGTTAGTGTATTAACAGGCATATTGACATGGGTGAACTAGGGTTACATCAATTCAGAAGGCTTCTTGCTTCCCAGACCAGTTTTCATGCTGAGTTTTATTTCAAAAATAAATAAATAATCAGATACAATGAAAATGCCTTTTAAAACGTTTTGGGTAAATTAAATAATTCAAATGTGATCATTGTTTATCAAAGCTGATCATAAAAAGTCAGACGATTTCACCCCTTCAATTATTCCAGCTAAAAAGCTGCGGAGTGTCCACAGCAATGTGTAGATTGCTACACCACCCTCTCGAAATAGTTACTCATTTGTTAAAATTATTATACAACAACTGCACTGTTTTATGAGACCTCGAACTTATTTTATTAATTTACAGTTGTAATGTACTGCTCACCTCTTGGAAAAATAAATGCTTCACTCACTCATTATTAGCCTAATTCAATATATACAACCATTTTTAAATTGTTTTCTTTACTATCAGACCTCTGTTATTAATTAGCACTGTTCACACCTTGTTTTAATATTCTGTACGCCAAAGTAACTCTGAAATGTAACTGCAAACTACATTAAAATGAATTGGTTTGTAACACACGCTTTATGACTTGAGGCGGACATTACGGATGTCCAAAATAAGTTCTAAAGCCATCAAACTATCAGAGTACTTAGTTACACGACAGCAGTGGGACAAGTCTGGTCTTACAGCTGTCAGCATGTGAATCACCTCGGTCCCCTGACTGTTTCACCAGCACACTTACAAAATATGCATATACAAGACGTGAACATGCAAAGCACCTGTCCCCCTGCTCATCTAGGCAGACTAGCTGAAAGCATACAATAAACTCGTGTAACTGTTTGCCTAATACAATGTCTATTTGCAGCATACTGCTTTCAGAGATCTGTGAGCTCGCTGAACTGAAGCCGATCGCACTGTACTCCGTAAAGGGGGATGGGAAGGCTGCTTATTTCCTCCCAGGTGTCCCCTGAAATGTCATAAGCTATGATATTTTGGGTGGGAACTTGCTGTGAATCCTGCCATTTCTTGCCCCCAATCAAGTAAATAGTTTCACCCAACACTGCCATGCCATAGCAAAATCGATCATACCGTAGGGGTTTTAATCGGATCCACTGATTCTGTATAGGGTCATACTTTTCTATGTCACAGAAAGGCTCATACATCCCTAAGAAGGCGAATATTGTCTGATCTACTGCTGCCATTTGATGGCCAAACCGAGCAATTGTCATTGGTGCACGTTTTATCCAGTGACCTCCCAGCGCATTATAGGAGTACATATCTTTACTGGTGTGGTTTAACTGCCCAGCGTATTTGCCTCCTGATAAGTACATAACGTTATTGCAGACTACGCTGGCATGTCCATGCATTTTATGGGGCAGATCTGTGATTTTCCTCCATTCATCTGCATTAATATCATAAGCCTCAACAGATGAGTGCAACTGTTCATTCTCATCCTGCCCACCGGCAGCAAATATCCTGTCTTGTAGGACACAACATGAAAACTGAGTCCTCCTTTCTAGCATCCTGGCAGGCTCCATCCACTTATTAAACCGAGGATCGTAGCGATAAACCGCATCAGTAACTACTGTAACTGTGTTTTCACGGTTATTCTCCTCACTTACAGCAATCTCTCCTCCCAGCACGTAGAGAAAGTTTCCAATTACGCAAACACAATGATTTCGTACCTTTTCTTTTACCTGGGTGGCAGATCTCCATTTTTTCTTATTGGTATTATAAGCAAAAATGTCGGTAACAAATTCGTTGTTATCTGTTTCCCCTCCGACTAAAATGATCTCCTCCTTCAAATTTCTTGGAGTGGTTTGCAAAGACTGCATAACAGGCTGCATGTGCGCAGCATTATGGTAATCCATTGCGCTCCACACTAGACTTTTAACTGGTGGGGTTTGCAGAACTTCATATTCATAAAACAGAGCAGTGAGGTCCGCCAGAGGAATAAGTCCATACCTGACCCGACTTAACAAACGGCTGCTGTACTGACACCGGGTTTTGTCATAGTCTAGCCACTCTAAAATTAAAGTTAGCAGGGAAAGCTCCTTGACATTTGGAATGTCTTCTGATATTACTACAAAAAGCATGGAATCGGCATTCAGCTCTAGCAAACCTATTGTGTCAAGGTCAAACTCCAAAAGTCTCCAAAGGTGATGGAGGATGAACTTCTCTATAGAGGCAAGTGTATCTGCAAGATAAAACATGTACGCTACATTTGCAGAAAAACAGCAGTTGCCAAGGTTTAGATGGCTTATAAGATACTTGCCACAAAGCCTTATGGCTTCGATCACTTGCAAGTAAGTAGCTGCCAACAAGGTCTCCTCTATAGTTTCCATGGAGAGGGACAGCCACGATGTGTAGATAAAGTCCAACACAAGCTGTAACCCTCTGGCTGTCACTTCTTGGAGCCGGATCACTTTGGCCTTTGATTCCTTGGTGTAATCTTTAAACATAGCCTTGAAATAATCGCTAGAGCAGGCAAGCAGAGCTCGATGAGCCGGGAAAATAGTACCGTCTACTTCCAAAATGACATCGCACAGAAAGCCCTCAGCACGGAGCCATTGGAACTGAGTGAGGATTGCCTCTGTATGTGGCTTGGAGTGAGCAAGAAAGTAATTCATGTTGCAGCTTTTAGAGAAAGTAATCGGACATTCTCCAAACAGACCAAGTAACTATTAACTCGTTATTGCATTAGTGTCCACATTGAACCTTGAATGAATAACGTTTTTCCGCATTTGTTTGCTCTGCGGTCTCAAACCCAGGTCTTTTAATGATGGAAGTGCCGTACCAAGTTTTAGTCTAAAAAGTGTGGTGTACTTTAAAAGTCAAAGCTTGCTGTATATCCGTCAGAATCAAAGACCGTCTTCTCTGTCTGGGTTGACACAACGTAAAAGGTCCAGAGAAACAAGTAATAGCTGCAACATTAAACATCCCCGGGCCCGTACCTATTTCAGCCGGACTGCCTGTTTAGCCTAAGTCCTGGGTTAGACAAGTATACATCCTTTTGCTGTTGAATTGCAGTAGTACAATTTCATAATGAGCATCAGATACAGATCAGATGTCACTGAAGAGGGTTACTAAACAACAGTGTAACTTTCTGACCTTTAAGAGCATGTAAACAGCGTGATCGGACGAGGCTGCTATTCCTGCTAGACTCCTGCTTATTGCAGTGTATATATTGCAATCAGTTGAACTCACTGTTACAGGAATAGAAGGTTAACACACTGTGCATCAGGGGTGGAGTGGAAACAGTGGCTCCTGGCTGAAGAATTTCCAGAAGTTGAAAGAACAGTCCCCGTCATTGCCCTGGGTGACTTTGGATTAACAGTATAACATCACAAGTCTCTGTGAGCTGATAAAACACTGCCCTCAGCTTAATGTAATGCTCGCTGTCTAAATGCCTTCTGTACTGCTAATGCTTCAGTGTTATAAATTCGTATTAAACCATGTGAAACTGGAATAAGTGAGTGTGCACATGAGGGTGGTGCTAGCATGAGATTATCATACACAAAGCAATCGGAGTCCAACCCTAAACTGCCAAGGATACTATCATGGATGGCAAAAAAGAGAAGCTAACAAAAGCTGTGAACAATTAGCTGCAATAGTGTTTTTTTTTTTTTTTTTTTTTTTGCAACAACACAGTTTTTAATGCAAGGGTAAGGCAAATCAGACAATGTTTTACGTTTCTGGGCGTTTTTTTTATTATTTCTCAGTTTGCAGACTGTTCCTATTTTGTAGGGACAGCCCCTGATGTTTCTCAAAAGTTTTGTTCCATTCCTCCTAAAACTGGAAATCATTTTGAGAATTGCTGTGATGATAGTGCCAACATTTAAAATGTTCCCTAATTTGGGTCCCAAGGTGATATTTATAGTACAATGGGACATTTGACCAGGGTATCAGGAACCTCCTCTACTCTTTTTGATAGGTGCCATTGGATCTTTTGTCTGAGAATGGTACAGCTCTACCTGCTTTTAATAAAGTTTAGTGAACCAATAACTTACCTTGCCATTGATGCCAACAGAATGATCTTTTAGGTTCATAGGTAGGTACTAGGCTATTGGCTCTAGGACCTATATAAGCCTAGCCAAAAATGTACCTTGGCTTTTGCCACCCAAGAAAATTATTTTCCTGTGCTCCTGTCGAGCAGAGCCACAGAAGTGATCCCCGGGGTGAATTTCCTATTTCCCATCCAATCATCAAGATTTTTCTTGAAGAGTGCTAATGAGGAGCTTTGTTTGATATAGATAGGTAGTTTGTTCCAGAGTATGGGAAGTCTCTGGGACAGGAATCTATCCCTCAAGCATGTTCTGTTTATTGTGGTGACAAGGTTTAGATCCCTAGAGCGTGTAGCTTGGAGGGATTGGGATTTCTTTAAGGGGAGCATGTCCAACAGCTCTGGGTTTGACATAGCTTTGTATGTTAGGCAGAGATCGTCTCTGAGTAAGCGATATGCAATGGAGTAAAGCTGGAGTTTTTTTAGATGGTCTGCGTATAGCATCTGTTTGAGGCCAGTAATCCTCTTTGTGAGGTATTTCTGTGGCCTTTCTGGTTGTTGTAGATGTCTTGTGAGGTACATACCAAAAGAGGTGCTGTACTCTATAATGGGTCTAATGAGTGATGAGTAGAGGGGAACAATGACCTCTTTTTTTCTGGATGAGAAACCTTTTGTGATGAGGTGAGCCATGTAGAAGGATTTCCTGACTACTGTGGCAATGTGATTATCAAAGGAGAGACTGCTGTCTACCTGTGTCCCAAGGTCTCTTATCACATTTTCTGCATTAAGTAGACTACCAGCTATGTGGTAGTTCATGGGTACAGAGTTTTTACCAAAGGGAATGACAATACACTTTTTGGCATTGAGCTTCAGGCCATGGCTTTGACACCAGGCATCTGTCACAGTGAGGCCCTTTTGTAGTATGTCTACATCATTAGGAATTTTGATTATGGCTCCTAGTTTGCAGTCATCTGCAAACTTTGTTAGCCAAAGACCTTCTGTGTTAGCCTGTACTTCAGAGAAGTAGATACCAAACAGGAGAGGACCCAGGACTGAACCCTGTGGTACTCTAATTGTCACTGGTCTGAAATCGGATTTGGAGTCTGCTACTTTCACAGTGTGGGTTCTGTCAATGAGTCAGTTGGCAACCCATCTTGTGACATAGGGATTTATACCTAGTTTAGTGAGCTTATCTATAATTCCAGAGTGGGGGATGGTGTCGAAAGCCTTGGCGAGATATAGATAAGCTGTGTGAACCACCTTACCCTCATCTATGGCTTTGGTGACTGCTTCAAAGAAGTCAATCAAGTTTAGGAGACATGATCTGCCTTTTACAAACCCAAACTGGATAGGGTCTAGAGTTTGGAGATTACCAATGTCTTTGTTTATGAGTTCCATGATGATACGTTCCATGGCCTTGCAGACCAGGCTCATCAGGCTAATGGGGCGGTAGTTCTCAGGGTCAGTCATGGCTCCCCCTTTGTGGAGTGGGATAACCATCATGGTGCACCATTCAGTGGGCACAAAGCCTGAGGTGAGGCTATGACTGAACATGGTACTTAGGTAGGTTGCCAGTTCATTCTGTAGTTCATGTAGAACACAGCCTGGGATATTGTTAGATCCCATGGATGCTGTGTTCTTGGTTTTGGAGATTGTGTTTTTTACCTGTGCAGCCGTGTTTACAGGAACTTTGCATTCTTCCGGTATAGGGGGTGAGAGGGGGGTAAAGTTAGCACTGAACCTATCTGGCAGGATGTTGGCAATATCAGTTGGTTCTGTACATTTAGTGCCATTGTTCTGTAACTCAGAGCAGATCTGAGTGTTGCCATTGAGATTCTTGACATAGCTATAGAATGCTTTGTGGTTGTCTTTAGAGTAAGTGGCAATTTTGTTTTCGTAACTAGTTTTGGAACATTTTATGAGGGTTCTCAGCTTCTTACTGAGGTTGACCAGGGAGTTCCTCCAGTCATGGGATTTTACTATTTTTTGCAACAGTTTCTTTCTTCCATTGTAGAGTTTGTTTATGGCAGAGGACCACCAGATTGGCTTCCTTTTTTTGGAGGATAGCATCTTGGTTCTATTAGGGATAGCATGATCCATGCACTTGTGTAAGTGCTTATAAAGTGCATTTGTGTAGGATTTAGCAGTCGTACCTCTATTGTTTGTCTGCATGGGTGTCATGAAGTTTGCCACTTCTGTCTTAAGAAGTGTGAAGTTGGCTTTGGAGAAGTTTTTTACTGTGGTTTCCCTAATTGGGGGTGGGGGCGGGATGTGGATGTCTAGGGTGATTAGTTTGTGGTCGGATCTGGCCAACGAGGAATTGACCTCTGGTGTGGAACATGGTTGCCCATGTTGGTAATGACCAGGTCTAGGATACTGCTGCTCCTGGTGGGGGTGTGAATAAGTTGATCCAAGGCATTGAAATTTATGAATTCTGGAAAACATTGAGCAAAAGAGTTGGTACATGAGTAGTTTTCCCAGTTAATGGTGGGGTAGTTGAAATTGCCCATTATTAGGGTGTTGAGTTATACCCTAATACTTTCCAGTGTATCAAGAAATGAGGAGTGGGAATCCAGGGGCATGGTGGGGGGTCTGTAGCAAGCTACAATTTGGATTGCGGCCTTGCCCAGAATTAGTTGCACTTGGATAATCTCAGATGCATTATGCTGTGCAACTAGCCTGGAGGTGTGGATATCCTTAATGAAGATGGACACACCTCCACCTTTAGTGCTTCGTTCCGGGTTAGGTGGCCGAAAGGTGTGATATGAATTATAGCATAGTAATGCAGGGGTGCTCTCTGGAGCATTGAACCAGGTCTCTGTCACTGCACAGATTTCGATGTTCTCAATTTTAAGGACTGCCTCGAGTGAGTGCATTTTGAGGTTTAGACTTCTAGCATTGAGTAGCATTACCCTCAGATTTTTGCTTGCTTGTACCTGTTACAGTGGTGAATTTGTCATTTGAACCTTGCCTAAAAAAGGCACTATAGGGATGGCAAGAGCCTTAGCCAGTATCCGGTATCCCAAGGGCGACAGGTGCAGGCCATCTCTGGCAAAGCATCGTGGTCTGTCGATCATGTCATCCCAGGCAGACAAATACTGAATCCCCTTAGAATGGCACCAGAAGCTTAGCAAATTGTTGAAGTCAATCATTTTGTCCTTGTACTGTGGTATCATTCTGGGTGATGGCAGGATGCTACTCAGGGCTAGGGTCATACCTGCCTGGGCTACAAGATCGGAGAGCTCCTCCATGTCTCCTTTCATGTAGTCCAGGGAGGTACGTCTCAGGTCATTCACGCCAATATGGACAATGACAGTGTCATATTTGTACTTGTTGTGGAGTGACCTGAGTGCATGCGTTATGTGGCAGATCCTGGCACCTGACAGGCAGCTGACAGTAACTTTCTCCTTGTTTAGCCTGGTGAGTGGAACATCAGTGTGCCTGACTATAGAGTCACCTATGACTAGAGTGTTGGGTACGTTGTTATGCCTTATGGGCTGTGATTGATTGGCACACTGAGTTTGTGGGCTATGTGTCATTTGGGTTGTGTTGGGGTTGGAGTTTGCTTGCGTTTCTTCTTTGGAGGTCCCTGATGCTTGGGCAAGTTTTTATTGAGAGCCTTCGCGAATGTAGTTGTGTGTTTTGTGTTTCTATGTGTGCATTTTGGTGGTGTAGGTTTTGAGGGACTATGTCATGAGTGTGGTGTGGTGCAAGTGTTTACCTTATCCTCTTGACTGTCTAGTCAAGTCTTGGGTGAACAGAGCTTTGCTTCCAGTTTGGCTATATAAGTGCATCTCTCACATGTTGTAGTGTTGGGTGGTAGGAGGAGAGGACTGTCTGTGTACATGAGGCAATTGCTGCATTGCCCCAAGATGCCCAGATTCATCAGGTAGACAGGAGAAATCACCGGGAGCTGACCCTTAGACATACCTGGATAGGTGCTTATTTATTAAGTAGTAAAAACTGATTTCCTCTACACAAGTGAGGAAAGTTGAGTGCTGTAGTAATTTACAGCTTATTTAGTGCTTACAATGAGTTCTGAACAAGTGCTGAGTTAAAAGAAACAGATTTGAGTGCTGAAACTAGAAAACTGGCTAGTTCTAAGAAACAAAATTAAGCTAGAAGGCTTCCCTCCAACACAGAAAGGCTTGGGTGTTCAGAATCCTACAAACAGTCTAGACCACTTACAGGAAAGGCAGGAAACAAGCTTAAACATTTTTTTCTTTCCCAGATGCTCTTTTTGTACACAGTAGGAGTGCCTGAAATCAGAATATGATCTCACTGCACTCAATTGAGACAGCAAATGAGATGGGCCCAGAAGGAGTATCCAAACACAAATTTACAAAAGGGGCAGCCAGTTTCAAAGCCACTAAGATTAAAAAAAAACAGGGATGGTGAGTGGGGAACTAACTGAAAAAGCAGAGTCAAAACTTCCGGTTCAGTTAATATTCAATGCAACACAAATAAATCAATTAAAATGCTGTATTATTTGAATACAGTGCAGATAAAAGGTACTTAAATTATCTTATACATCCAGTTGAATACAACTAGATCTTAGCCAGCCAAAGCTTAGGTTTTAAGCAGAAAATATTCCAAAATGTACCACTTAAATAGGCAGTAACAGGATATCAATGAATGAGACTACCCCAATTGCAATTACTAACAGGCAATAAAAATCTAGCAAGCACTAACTGAAAAAAACAGAGTCAAAACTTCCAGTTTAGTTAATATTCAATGCAACACAAATAAATCAATTAAAATGGTGTATAATTTTGAAAAAAGTGCAGATAAAAGGTACTTAAATTCTCTTATACATCCAGTTGAATGCAGCTAGATCTTAGCCAGCCAAAGCACAGGTTTTAAGCAGAAAATATTTCAAAATGTACCACTTAAATAGGCAGTAACAGGATATCAATGAATGAGACTACCCCCACTGCAATTACTAACAAGCAATACAAGTCTGGCAAGCACTAACTGAAAAAACAGAGTTAAAACTTCCAGTTCAGTTAATATTCAATGCAACACAAATAAATCAATTAAATTGCTGTATTATTTGAAAAAAGTGCAGATAAAAGGTACTTAAATTCTCTTATACATCCAGTTGAATACAGCTAGATCTTAGTCGGCCAAAACTCAGGTTTTAAGCAGAAAATGTTCCAAAATGTACCACTTAAATAGGCAGTAACAGGATATCAATGAATGAGACTACCCCCGACTGCAATTACTAAGAGACAATAAAAATCTAGCAAGCACTAACTGAAAAAACAGAGTAAAAACTTCCAGTTCAGTTAATATTCAATGCAACACAAATAAAACAATTAAAATGTTGTATTATTTGAAAAAAGTACAGATAAAAGGTACTTAAATTCTCCTGTACATCCAGTTGAATACAGCTAGATCTTAGCCGGCCAAAGCTCAGGTTTTAAGCAGAAAATATTCCAAAATGTACCACTTAAATAGGCAGTAACAGGATATCAATGAATGAGACTACCCCCAACTGCAATTACTAACAGGCAATAAAAGTCTAGCAAGCACTAACTGATAAAACAGAGTCAAAACTTCCAGTTCAGTTAATATTCAATGCAACGTAAATAAATCAATTAAAATGCTGTATTATTTGAATAAATGCAGATAAAATGTACTTAAATTCTTTTATACATCCAGCTGAATACAACTAGATCTTAGCCAGCCAAAGCTCAGGTTTTAAGCAGAAAATATTCCAAAATGTACCACTTAAATAGGCAGTAACAGGTTATCAATGAATGAGACCACCCCCACTGCAATTACTAACAGGCAATAAAAATCTAGCAAGCACTAACTGAAAAAACAGAGTCAAAACTTCCAGTTTAGTCAATATTCAATGCAACACAAATAAATCAATTAAAATGGTGTATTACTTGAAAAAAGTGCAGATAAAAGGTACTTAAATTCTGTTATACGTTCAGTTGAATACAGATAGATCTTAGCCGGCCAAAGCTCAGGTTTTAAGCAGAAAATATTCCAAAATGTACCACTTAAATGGGCAGTAACAGGATATCAATGAATGAGACTGCCCAGACTGTAATTACTAGCAGGCAATAAAAATCTAGCAAGCACTAAATGAAAAAACAGAGTTAAAACTTCCAGTTCAGTTAATATTCAATACAACACCAATAAATCAGTTAAAATGCTATATTATTTGAAAAAAAGTGCAGATAAAAGGTTTAAAATGTTTTAGAAAACATTGTTTTAGAAAACATTTAACATATTGTTCAATTCATTTAATGCTCCATATCAAATAGTGTTCATAGTTCACTTAATGATCCATATCAACCTTTGAGCCATATCCAAAAACCGGCTCAGAACATTATCATTCCTTGGCACCATTGACAATAAATGTATCAAAGTTGCATGATTTACAAATCAGGGTTGCCACAAGCTGCATATTCAATAAAAAACACAGAGACCTCAGATGGTTTAAATGGCTGCAGCCATGTGTTTATTGCCATTTAGTCATATAGAAGCCAATTATTATGAGATGTGCGCAAGGCAGGAATGTCAGGGAGGCCATTTTATTTCTTTCATAGCATTCCCCTAAACCTACAAGACAACAGACAGCACATTGATATCCGGCCCTTCTGATTCAGCATACCCACATCATAACAGCTTTTTCATTTCACAATTCATCACAATTCCTCTGGACCGCCTTACAATTTGCCAAGGAGTCATTGCCAGACTGGTAAGTCCCCTGGCAACAATCCCTTGGGGCTGTCTGGCCTGTGGAAGGTCCATCTGAAGAGTCCTGTGACCTTCCCCCCACTTACCTTGGCCTCCCTTACCTTTCCTGTCTTCCGCCAAAGAAGGGAGGAATATTCCTCCCTTCCACTAGCACATCTCAACCTATCCTTAGTGAATGCCCTTCAAAGCTAAACCAGCTTGCAATTCCTTATAAAAAAATCCCCAAACCTTCTTCAGATAAATGAACCCCATCCTCATCATACCTGTCTGGCCACCAGACTTGAATGCCAGGGTGAGGAATGTACAACCCGTTAATGTCCCTTAACACCTTAACCATAGAATTATTAATTCTCCTTCTCATTCTCTCCACAGCTTTAATTGACCTAGCCCCCCTCCATTTTTTTTTCTCTGTACCACTTCTGACCAGCAGATAATAGCTTGTGGCCAGCATTCATGCATGCAATATACCTCTTGTACCATCAAACCAATTAGCTCTTTTATTGGATGTTGACAAATATCATTACCCTCTAGGTGCAATAAAATGGCAGTAGGAGATTTATCGCTTCTTGCAGCTTGCTGTAGTACTGCCCTGAGATGGTGCCACCACATTCCTGATACCCCAATCCAAATTGCTTTGCAAGAAGCTCATTTTCCTCCTTGGAAGGAGAAGCCCTGCCTGCACTTGACAAAGCAATAGACTCTACGAATGAAAGAATGACCCACTATCCAGATGTATTTCTGATCCAAAGACGTGAGAGTTGAAATATAAAGGACAAGAGTTAAAGCCATTTACACCTTACATAGCCTTTATAAGCATTGGACTTCTACCTTCCCATCTTCATAATGTTGGTCTGTGAAGTTCCCATTGCATGTGCAAATGAGGCTGCATCTATTTGAAAGGAATGTAATGTATATTTATCTGAGTCTAGGCTACTCAACTTGATTGCTTCCTTTTAAACTGCTCTCACCTGATACTGTGTCAGAGGTTCACCTTGCTGATGACAAAAGAATGGACCATCTGACTTACCCCTATAGTTGCGGTACTCTAGTAGCACATTAGTCAAGTCCCATACCAAACCCTTTGGGGTAACCACTCTTACCCACTTACCTTTGCCTTCTTTATCCATTTTAGATTTAACCACACAAACCCAAGTGTCTTCTCCCAGCAAATGTACATGTGCCACTGGTAAAACTGTCCGTTGCCCTTTCTTCTTGTTTGGTTGAATAATTTCAGACCATCTAAATGCCCCACAAAAAGCCAGCAGAAAGGCAGCCCTAAATAATGCTACCTCATAAGAAGAAAAACAAATATTTGAAACTACAAGCCACAGCTTACGTAACACTGCTGGACCTATGGGGTATCAGGCCTCTTGGGTGTTTGTTTCCCCAGCCCTTAAACGTTGTTCGTATCTGAAATGTGTTAGCTAAATCCTTCAGACCCAAGGCCTGATGAAACCAATTCAGAGCTGACAATGTGCTTCTTGCCCTTCCAAATGTCCAACCTCTTTTTTTCATTACCAAAATGTAAGCCCTGACTTGATAAGGTGGAATTGGCCATACTTGTTCCCAGCCTCTGGATAATCTGGTCTGCAAGAATTGCTGTATCCATTTATTGTACCTTACCCTTGTCTTTCAACTGAGGGCATTACACATTAGCCACCATTCTCATCTGCCCATAAAGCCCATAAATGATCCGGCCCTCGAACCAAAGAAAGATTTGCATTTGGAGCCAACACCCGGAAACGAGACCACTGCAAATGAGAAAGGGAATCTGCCAATGAGTTATCGATGCCTGGAATGTGTTGTGCCTTCAGTGTGACATTTAATGTTAAACACTTAAAAGTAAAATATCTCATCATCTTGCCTACCACTCCCTTCCCCCCAAGCTGATTATTGACTATGTGTACTATGCTATTGTTGTCAGATGGAAGCCAAACTACTCTAGCTTTTATTTGCACACCCCATATTTCCAATGCAACCACTACTGGAAAAAATTCCATTTCAACACTTGAAATGCATAGCTTATTTTTCACATGAGTTGGCCATGCCGGACTGAACAAAAGTACAATACAGGACAGTATCAGCAATGCATCTATATACTGTGGGAGTAGAACCCACGGTCTCTGAGCAAAGCCAACCCACTCTATCTTTCATTTACACACCCCATATTTCCAGTGCAACCACTACTGGGAAAAATTCCATCTCTGCAATTGAAATGTTTAAAACCTGCTTTTCACTTGAGTCGGCCATGCCGCACTGAACCACTGATCTTGAAAATAACCCCAAAAGCCAATTCCCCTTGCTGCATCTGTAAACACTGAAGCGGTAGTTGGTTGTCTCTCTACTGCCAAATTGCTGTCCCTGCAACCGTACCCCTTTTTTTTTTTTAAAAATTTAAATTAAATGCCAAAAAAAGGAAAAGGCGAAAAACTTAAAAAAAAAAAAAAATTTCTCACCCTTTTTAAAACTGGCCTTTTTGGGCCCCTTTTTTTTTAAAATTTTTTTTAAAGGTTTTCAAAAAAAAAACCTTTACCCAACGGGGGTTCTTTTCCCCCCCCCCTTTTTTTTAAAAAATTGTATTTAAGGGGAATTCCCCTTTTCCCCCCCTTTTTGTTCCAAAATTGGAAAATTTTTTCCCCCTTTCCCCGGGGGTTCCTTCCCCCTTCCATCCCCTAAAAAAAATGTCCCGAAAAAGGGAGAAAAAACCCAAAAAAAAATTCCAATGGTTTTCTCCTAATTTTTTAAAAAAAATAAAAAATTTTTCATTTAAAAAAAAATTTAAATTTTTAACCCTTTTTTATTAATTTTTTTATTTTTAAAAAAAAACCTAAAAATTTAAAAATTTTTTTTTCACATTCAAAAAAAAATTTTCCCCAAAAACGCAATCAAAAATTAAACCCAAAAAAAACAAAACCTTTTAATTATTCATAAACCCTTTGGGAAAAAACTTCCTTTTTTTTTAAAATTTTTCATTTAAAAGGGAAATTTATTTAAAATTTAAAAAAACCCTTTTTTCATCTGAAAATAAATTTTTTCCCCAAAAACTTTTAAATTAAAAACAAAATAAATTTTTTTAAAAAAATTTTTTTTTAAGCCCCTTTTAAACCCCCTTAAATTAAAATTTTTAAAATTTAATTTTAAATTTTTTTTAAAAAAAAAATTTTGGGGGTAAATTTTTTTGTTGAAAATTTTAAATTTTAATAAATTTAAAAAAATTTTTTTTACAAAATTTGGATACATAAAATATTTTTTTTAAATTAAATATTTTTAAATAAAATAAATTTTTAAAAAAAAAAAAATTAAAAATTAAAAAAAAAAATTTTTTTTTAATAAATTTTTTAAATTTTTTAAAAATTTTTAATTTTTTTATTTATTTTTTTTAAAAAAAAAAACCCCAAAAAAATAATCCCCAAAAATATTAAAAATAAAAAAAAATTTAAAAACCCAAATTTATTAATAATAAATTATAATAAAAAAAAATAAATAAAAAAAAACAAAAAAAAAAAAAAAAAAAAGGAAAAAAAAAAAAAAAAAAAAAAAAACGGAAAAAAGGGAAAAAAAAGAAAAAAAAAAAATAAAACAAAAAAAAAAACCCCCAAAAAAAGCAA
This sequence comes from Protopterus annectens, assembly GCF_019279795.1. Lineage (NCBI taxonomy): Eukaryota > Metazoa > Chordata > Ceratodontiformes > Protopteridae > Protopterus > Protopterus annectens. Next base: position 299,628,728 of record NC_056735.1, read on the forward strand.
AAAAAAAAAAAAAAAAACAAAAAAAAAGAAAAACCCAAAAAAAAAAACAAAAAAAAAAAAAAAAAAAACCAAAAAAAAATTAAAAAAAAAAAAAAAAAAATGAAAAAAAATTTTTTAAAAAAAATAAAAAATTTAAAAAAAAAAAAAAAAAAAAAATTTATTTTTTTTTAAAAATTTATAAATTTTTTAAAATTTTAAAAAAAAATTTTAAAAAATTTTTTTAAAGGAAGAATACTTTTGTACTAATTTTAAATTAAAATTTAATATATTTTCCTTTAATATTATTAATTTATAAAATTTAAAAATATTTTTAAGTAAAAAATGTAAAAACTATTTATTTTTTTGGTTTTTTTATTTTTATATTATTTTTAATACATTTTTTGTCTAAATATTTTAAAATAATTTGTTTTTCCATTTTTTTTTAATTTTAAAAATTTTAAAAATAATTTGTTGTTTTTGTTATAATGGTAAAAATTTTAAATCATATTTTTTAATTTTAAAATTTAAAATTTAAAACCAAAATTTTAAATAAAATTTTTTTTTATTTTTTAAATTTTTTTTTATTTATATTTATTACAATTTTATTTTAAAATTTTTCCACCCTTCCTTATATATTTTTTTATAATACATTTTAAACCCTAATACCAAAATTAAAAAATGCTTTTTTAATATATTTTTTTTAACATTTTTAATTATTTTTATTTTTAAAAAATTTTTATTTTTTTTATATTAATATAAAAATTTTTTTACAACTTAATATTATATTTTTTATTTTTTTATTTTTTATTTTTTTTCCAATTATTTATTTCCCCTTTTTTTTTTTTTTTTTTATTTTTTTTTTTTTATTTTTTTTAATTTTTATTTTTTTATTATCAATTAATTATTAATTATAATTATTTTATTATTTTTTTATATTTTATATTAACATTATATACCATATATATTTTTTATAAAAATTAAAAAGGGATTTTTTATTTTTTTTTTAAATTCTTTTTTTAAATTTTTTTAGTTCAGAAATTTGGGTTTGCTTGACTACATATCTGCTACCATACACCTGAAATGTTATTTATTTGTTTTAACCACTCTGTTTCATGCCAACCTTTATACATCTGGTTGCTAAGAAAAAGGTGAGGGAAGGTCATCAGAGTGTATATAGCCCTGATCCATCTTCCTGAATATCTCAAAATAGATATCTGCAGAATAATGCAAAATGATTTAAAGATGCTGACAATCTACACAACAAGCTAAACTATATAGCCTGCATGACGACACTGCATAATAACACCATGTAAACTACCACAGCCAACACCCGAAGTGAATTCTTAGGTTTTTTTTTTTTTTTTTTTTTAATACTCAGAACATGCACACCGTCACAGCATCTACGGTCCTCTATAGCAACTTTCTAAGTGAATTTCATTAATGCTTACAAATTTATTTGGTTTTGCCCAAAATGCTTAAACCAAGAATTAGAAAGGAATGCTGCAACCTCTACCTAATGACAGATTACTTTCTAGCTATCACCATAGATGAATTATTATGATGATGATTATTATTATTATTATTATTATGATTATCATCATCATCATTGGTGTTAATATTATTTTGGAGTATTATTTTATTATTAAACAGATTGGAGTGTTATTAATATTTTATTAACTGTATTTTATTTTTATTTTTATTATTATTAACATCTTCACATGCCTCCAGATTTCGAAGTAATTCTGGGGTACTCAAAATTATCATTTACCTCTTTCTGCCAGACTAAGCTTTTTTGTTTGTATCGCTGAATTCTTGCCACCCAACTGATGTGTATGTCTAAAGGCAAGACTGTGCATTGGCACATCTATCAATTTACAAAAATGTGTGAGCTAACAAAGTGACTGTAAGGAAGTTTTGCAACTCAAGGGCCTTTACAGTGCCCCAAAATTACAAAGGTTTTACTAAGGCTGTAAAGCATTCCTCCCAAGAAGTGTAAGCGGAATGCCATAAAACTTCCCCCTCTTTCCTTTGAAAGTGCATAGCGTTATCTGATGTGTTCAAAACCTAATTACACTGCAGGAAGTGGGGGATGAGAAAAACCTTCTACTTGCAGCAAATACAAGTTAGTTTTTCTTCTCTTGCAAACTTTACATCCATGAGTTAAGATCTTAGCTTGAATTAGCAGCTAAAATAAAACTGTTTGCCGATTTACAAATAATCCTGCTTTCTCAAACACGAAAATGCTTTAAATATGTTTTCTGTTCCACCAAGCCACTTTGCAGTGATAACTAAAAACCCAACTAAATATTACCAACAATTTAAAGCTTTGACCTCATATGAAATATTTCAGCCTTTCACGAAGAAATTCTGTGCACTGACCCATTACCTCCCCCCTGTGCACTGACCCATTATCTCTCCCCACCTTTCTGCCCTTCTTTTTCTACTTCCTTAAAGAAAGTAACACCACTAAAATTCAAATGGTTACAATATTCTGCTACTTAGTCACAGAATCCCAGCCAACCAACTGTTCTTTACTCCGCCAAGGTTTATAATGTGTTAGTTAGCAGGTAAAATAAACAACTAATAAATCTACAGGGTTATCAAATGTAAGCATTGGCTTTGCGGTCCTGAACAAAAGAGTTTCCACTTTTTGCCAAACCTTTCCATCCACAGTTACCAAACGTAATCATTTACAAACCTGCAAATGGCTGTAAATTCCATAAGACCTAGATTAACTTTAATGACCCACTCAGCTGAATTATGTAGTATTATTATTTTTATTATTAATTTCATTTTATTTGCTAAGAAATAAACCAGACATTATTTATTTGCATTAAGCACAAGTTAGCGAACCAAACATGATTTATGTTGTATTAAGCATACAAGCTGGCCCCAACTCCCTAGCCTTGCCATGTGATTCTTCACTGTCCCCAACCATCTAATTAATTGCAGGCCACCACTATTGTTTGCTAGATTGCTAAGAAAAACAATTTCAGCTATTGCTAAAATCTTTTGCATCTCATCCCTAAACCCCAGGCCACACTTAGGCATGTGTGCCTTTGTTTCATGCCTTAAGTGAGCCTTAATCCCATAGTAAACCCTACTTGAAGTATTAATTTAAACCTATTCTGTCATTTAAATTTAGTCTGATACCTTCAAGTACATATTTTATTTTATCCTCTAGCCTGTTTGTAACCTAATCTCCAGGCATTTCAAAAATCTAACTGATTTGATTTACAAAATTATACAAACTAAAGCCATTACATCAAATAATAACTTAAGCAATCTGCCTACATGTTCTTAAACCAAAGTATCTTTAAACATCAACAATGACATAACTAGCCTTTTCTCTGATACAAAATCGTTTTCCCATTGTAAATAAAATAGTTTAAGGCAAACTGCCCTTTAGTGCCCTCAACTGTTTCTGATCCTCTCCAAATGCTCTGCCTTGTAGCTACTTTCCAGCCTCAGCTCCCCAGGCCCTGCCATGTGGCTACCTATAGGCCTCGGTTCACAGGCCTGGCCCCAGGTAGCTACCTGCAGGCTTCAGTTTCCAGACCTTGCCATGTGGCTAACTGCAGGCCTCAGTTTCCAGGCCCTGCCATGTGGCTAATCGCATGCCTCAGTTCCTAGGCCCTGCCATGTGGCTAATTGCATGTCTCAGTTCCTAGGCCCTGCCCTGTGGCTAACTGCAGGCTTCAGCTCACAGGCCCTGCCATGTGACTAACTGAAGGCCTCAGCTGCTACAGGAGCGGCCTTAGGTCAACTGGCGCCCTAGGCAAAAGGGCTCCCCGGTGCCCCTCCACACCATCTGGTGCCCCCATCCTGGTCTACCTACACCAAATAAATACTGGAAAAGTGCCCCTGCTAGATTGGCGCCCTAGGCAGCCGCCTAGTTGACCTATGCCTAAGGCCGGCTATGAGCTGCTAGCAACTAAGACTCAACCATATCACCCACCTGTGTATATATTTTTTTTCTTTTTAAGCTTGTACAACACTTCCTGTGTCTCATGTATAACCCCAGGCCTTCCAAGGGGCATGTGCCCTAGTTATTTCTCTTTTTTAACTATGCTTTACTTCAGTCAGTGCAAATCCTTGGTTAAGTACTTACAAAACCCTTATGGTGTTCTAATTTTCACTTGATACCTTATATGTACAACCTTAATTCCTACCCTTGCTTGTAGCCCCGAAATACAGGCCTGCAAAACAAAATACAATTATAACACACCAAATCAATACAACATTACCCCCACTTATCTGCTAAAAAACTGCTTGCATGCCTTTAAGCATAATACCCTAAGCTTCCTACACTATTAAGTAAACATAGTACAGATCATACAGATAAATGCCACTAAAGCCTGTGATTAAATACAAAAACAAACAAAAGGCCCCTACCTTGGATCACCCACGTAGTTCAAACACAAACCAGTAATCCACAGATAAGCTGATCAGACAAGCTGCCAAGGTAGCGGTTGAAAAGACTGATTTGCTTTGTTCCCAGCTTTTTCAACCCTTCCCCTGGACAGCTCAGCCCACCTCAGCCCTCCTACCTATCCTGACCCTGCTTGTTCTCCACCTCCCCCCTCCCCCCACTGAAACCTGAGTCCGTGCTGACCTGGCTCAGACAAATGATGACTTGCTGCGATTGGCTTGCGAGCCGTTGTTACATCCACCAGAACTACAACTCACTCAAGCAGATGGGACCTCAGCTTAAAGTCACATCTGAATGAGGACACACTCAGGAACATAGCTGGCTTTAGGCACGAGCGGTTGGCTCCTCCCCCCACCCTCCCAACAACAGCAAGTTATCATTTTGTATCATGTATGTTAAACTAACAAAAACCAGTACAACAATCTTGTGAACTTTATAAACCAGGTGGATAAAAATAACTCTTATTTATCAGTTTCAGATACAGGAATCTGCAAAAGGGGGGCACAGCCTGGTTAGCTGACTAGCGGGGTGGGAGTGGGAAACTGAGACACTAGGTTTGGAGGATGTGGAAAGATTACCTTATGATGTTCTGACATCATGTGTGAAAAGACAGCAACATACATTCAGTTGCACATGATTTTGCTGTGGATGTGGTAGGTGAAACAGGTAATTCATGTTCAGCACAAAACATATTTACAAATAGTACAAGTTTTTCAACATATGCCTGAAAGAGATGCTTGGTTACCCATGCCAGGTCACAGTCCCAGCCAATGGCATAGCTGGCATATGCAAAGACAGACCATCTACAAAGGAGCCTTGATTTTACCATATAAACTTTGCTTCTATGGGATAAAAGAGGTCATAAGACATAACTGGAGTATTTTTTCAATAGATTAGATCAAAATATTAAGTCAAACGCAGGGGTAAAACCTACCATAGTCTATGAGAAAGATCTTTGTTTTAAGAATTTGTTGGAAAGTAATAGTATTAAAGTGGCTGAAAGGGGTATGCACAAATGTGGAAGATGCTACCAGTGTAATTTTATTTTAGAGGGCGAAGGTGTAAGAATAGATACTGGCCAGTATATTAAAATCACTACTAAAGGTTATTATTTTACTTCTGGCGTGGTTTATATGGCAGTTTGTCAAGTATGTCGAATGTTCTATATTGGTAAAACCAAGGGGGCATTTAGAAAGAGGATTTACCAATATCAGTATGACATTTCAAGGCTAGATGAAAAGAATGCTCTTGCAAAACATGTCAAAAACTACCCAGAACATTATTTTAAATACATTGGTATGGAAAAAGTTGAAATGGGTCCAAGAGGGGGACACTTAGATTTATTTTTGCAGTATAAAGAACTAAAGTGGCAAATAAACACAATGCCAGTGTACCCCCAGGGCTCAATGATGTGATTTCTATCAGTTGTGTTTTAAAGATGAAAGCTGAATTTGCTTTTTTTAAAATAGTTTCTGTTCAGAGTATTTCAATTCAACTATATTGTGTGTCTTGTTGTATGTTTAGAAATAATATATGTACTGTGTTTTTAAGACAGGCTGGGTTGAAGCTGATAGATCAATTGAAAACATGTGGAAGGTTGGCATAATGGTTAAGGCATTCACCTTGCAGACACAAGGTGCAGGGTTTGATTCTCACATGGGGTAACTGGCTAGGCTTAAAATGGCCCACAAGGGCAATTAGCCTAGTACAAATCTATGAACCTATGTGACTTTCTTATTTTATCAGATAAGTAGAGAACGTGGTGTGTTTTTTTTTTCATTCTGAAGAAGTCATTTTTATCATTGACGACAGCGCTAAAGTGTGCTTTAATAAAGATGATCCATCGTCCTGCAACTTGTCTTTTGGTTTGTTTTTTAATTTTCCTGGTTTGGAGTGTATTCTGGTTGTTAGTTTAGTAATTATATTAATCTTAAAGTTGCTGTTACTAAAACAGGCATTTCCATATAAATGCCTTCAGTACCCCAACAGTGCAAGGTTTCAGTGCTGTCCACACTTTTAAACCAGCAGCTGCACAGACAAGCTCTAAAGGTGGAGGAGTCTCAATGTACATCAACAACAAGCATACCTATAAGGGGGGGGGTCAAACAGGATGATGTGCTGGATTTCCCCAACATACAAATCAACACAGACAAAATCCCATAGCATATCCTTAGCCAGCTACAGGTCACCCTCCATGTCCCAAGAAGCTGACAATGCATACTTGGACCTACTAGAGGCACTTACCATCCAACCTAACACCCTACTCATGGGAGACTTTAATCACCCCTCTATAGACTAGTAATCCTACATGGCTTCAAATCTACAGGTATAGAGATTCCTGCACTTCGAGAATACAAACACTCTTAACCAAATAGTGAATACGACCACTACAGGTTCCAACATACTATACTTCATGCTCATAAATATGGGCAATGCTGAACCCTCCACCCCAGATGTCAAGGTTTCCCTGGTAAGCTCCAAAGACAAATCTGTCAACTTCAAAATCAAAATCAACTCTGTAATCCCATTAAAACCAGTAACAGTTAGGAATTATTCCAAGGCAAATTATTGAATTGCTCTCAGAAACTCTGTAAAACCATGTCAGTGTCTGCATAGAGGCTGCTATATCTACCAGATCTAAGTCCAGGTCTAGCTCCAGAAACATATTTCCCTGGTGGCATCCCAAAATACAGGATTTACAGCAAAAGGGAAAAAAATGGCAATCAGGAAGGGTAATTCCGTAAAGATAAAAGCTCTCTCATCACTTAAATAGGCAACTAAGAGGGATAATTAGATCAAACAAAGGCAACCTTGAGGTTAAGATAGTCTCCCAGGTGAAAGATAACCATAAGGCCTTCTTCAGCTAAGTCAGAAACCTCAAAAGAATCACACAGCAATGTTCTGAACTGGTGAAAATGGTGCCACATTTACCAAACCAAGCAATACAGAGAACCCATTAGTGGACAAATTAATTTCCAACTTTAACCCCAACACACATCTCCAACCATCCCCCCAAAAGGTAACCCTCAAACTTAACCCCTCCAAGTATAACAAGGGAGCATGTACTGACTGTGCTCACTAATGCCAAGAACATGGCCTCAGTGGGCCCTAATAACATCCCAGGATGCCTCCTGAACAGTCTAAATTATGACTTAAAGACCCCTGGAGTCATTAGTTATCTATAGTTTTAAGACAGGCTTTGTGCCACCTGAATGGATTATTGTGATGTCACCACTCTTCATAAGGGAGGACCTTCTGCAGATCCTGGTAACTATAGAACCATTAGTCTGACTAGACTTATTTGCAAAACCATTGAAAGAATTATCATGGAACTTACCAACAAGGACATATGAGACATCCAGACACTGGATCCATCCCAGTTTGGCTTTGTCAAAGGAAGGTCATGTTTACTGAATCTGGAGAATTTCTTTGAAAAGGTAACTAAGGCAATGGATGAGGAAATAATGGTGCATCCTGCCAACCTAGATCTGATTAAAGCATTTGACACAATTCCCCACTCGGGCATTGTCAACAAACTTACAGAACTAGGTATAGCCCCCTTTATAACATGCTGGATAGCTAGCTGACTCACTAATAGAACCCAGGAAGTTATAATCAGTGAGACCACCTCTACAAAGAGGCTAGTCAGTAGTGGAGTCTCCGAGGGGTCTTTGATAGGCCCTCTCCTCTTTGGCATTTACTTATCGGATGTCAAAGTCAATGTCAAAGGCCTCTGGCTAAGCAATTTCACAAATATTAAGTTATAATAATAACATCAACACCTCACTGGCCAGGAATGTGCACACCTTTCTGTTTTTCATCTAGTCTTGCTCTTCATTTGTCCAACGATTAACACTTTATTAAAGATTTCCACTATAGCTGCTATGTGTGCTTTTTAGCACATTGCTGACCTCAGGATGTAAAACTGTGAGCAGTAACCAACAGTGAAAATTTCTAAAACTGAGTGTTCTCCCCTATGTCATGCAAACTGAGACAAATTATTTTCATAAACAATCCTGGATTTGAATAAATAAAAAGATGGTACTACCTTAATGATACATGCATTAAAAGAAAAATTGAACTGAAAAATTTGAAAGTAGAAAGGGTTTCCAGGTGATATTATAAAGCAAAAAAAAGTGGTATGAGGTTAACTACATAACTACACTGGAGCACTGGAGACTGGATATGCCCTTACTATGTACTCCTTCCTTAGTCATATGGAAGCTACAGCTAATTATTAATAATTGTAATTCTTAATACTTGCATATTTGCATAGTTATATTACTCAAAAAGATGGTATTTATCACTAATATTATCTATATTATTTTTGTTTGCTTCAGCAATAACTGATTTTCTGTGTGTGATTGTGTGCGTGTGGGTGGGTGTGTGTGTGTATGTATGCACGCATGTGTGTGTGTCTGTGTAGTAACATGGCTGGTTATGAAGGGCCACTTGATCATGCTCAGTTGCCTGTCAAATAAAAAAAAACACAATTTATTCAGAAATAATTAATTCATTTGTTCATTAATTCATTCATTCTGCAAATACCACTTCATCCAGTTTATGGGTGCAAGGCAGATAAACTAATTCTAGATAGGACATCTGTCTATTGCAGGATGTGCAAACTGTACTCACACACAGCATGTATATCTACAGGTAATTTTGAAAATTGACAATTCACCATTGACACGGCTTAGGGATGTGGGAAGAAACTGGAAAATGTATCAAAACCCCAAGCAGACACAGGGAAGATATACAGTCTCCACAGAGAAGCACTACAGCCAAGAACCAAACTGTTGAACCAAGTACTGTAAGGGAGTGACACCAATCAGTGTTTCACTGTGCAACCTAGTGCATAAAGTATATAACAAGTATTCAGACATGTAGACTACTCCAAAACTGCAATTCTGCATGTTACCAATAGAATGATAGAATTTGTTTAGTATCTGACTTTAATTATTTTGACAGATAATCTTCTTCAAAGTCACATCCTGCTCTGCATCTCTTAATTAATATTGTGTGTCGGCTTGTTTACTTTTGGCATTGGCTCTTGTTCCTGGCTAAAAAAAAATACCAAGAAGTTAAGAATCCATCCTCCTGCGTGGTAGCTAATAAATAACACATATAAAGTATACTATAAGGGCCAAAACAAGGACATGGAAGTCAGACAGCTTAACTGCTACAATAAAATGATTTATTTTTTCATTCTGTTGATACTTAACATACAACTGTCACTGCAAGGGTGAGAAACAGTGTGAGAAGACTAAACTGAAAAGAAAAGTGCAAGGGATAAGTGAAAAACAACATTGCATTAAATGGCTGTCAGATGTACCAGCCAGCTTTCTTCCAGCACAACACGGCCACATGTGTGCATATTCACATACAGGCCTAATTAAATCTGTAATGGGGTTTGTTCTGCTGTATGTATGTAATCATTTATCAGTAATGTGCTGCATTTGTATGATGCATGTTCTAATACACTCTGAGAAGAATAATGTGCAGTTAGAAAGGACCAACTAATGGCAAACATCATAAAATGATGCTGCCCTGCCTGGAAGGAATCAAGATAGTTGGTGCATAGCCTGTAACCGCAATGCATATGACTGGATAGACTAACCATTAAGAACCAAATAACCAAACCAGTGTCTCGCCTACTTACTCTGAGCATAGGATCCAAAAAGAGGGTGAGGAAGGCAAAGATGCATACAAAAGAAATTCTGTAAAGTTATATGCTTAAAAAAATGACTATATAAAATATGCAAAATGTGAAAGTTTAATTCATGCTGATTATAGCTATTTTGCAGAATTCTTCCCTTCTTAAAGATGACTAATCATTTACTATAGCAAAAGCTTACATTTGGAATGTGGGAGACATACTGAAGTATTTTATGTTATGGCTGACCTTGCGCAGTTCCCCACTTACAATGGCAGTTATGAATTTTAACCCTTAAGGCAACATGCATCTGCTTGGGCTATAGGTAGTAAGTCTTCATTTTAAGGTAGCAGTGACATCTGTTAAGTTTTATGGGGTTAATAGTTCATACTCCATGCATGTGCGCACACACACACACACACACACACACACACACACACACACACACACACACACACACACTCACTCTTTCTCTCTCTCTCAACGGAACAGCCACTTACCTTCTCTCAACAGAATGGCAATTTAAATTCTGCACCCAAGCGTGGAATGTGTTTACATCCTCCTTAAAGAGGAAGACGCCACCACCAAGGAGTAAAGAATTATTATTATTTTTTTTAATTGTAGAAGCCTCCTGGCCAACAGCTGTAAAAGGGGGAGGATGTTCACCCCCCCCCCCCACTTGCCCTATGGTTTTGGCTGTTTCAATATTTTTTTTTTGTTTACGAATTGTGTCCCTGGCTTCACTTCCTGTAACTTCTTAGCAGAATAACTGTGGCTTCTGAAACATGATTGAACTGTGAGAATCAGCTGTCAATGAACTAATCCTCATAGTTCAATAGTATTTCAGGAGACACACTTGCAAAGCACACATGGGAAGGCTAAATAACAGAATGTACTTTCAAAAAGGGGTACAGTTGAGAAATTAATGTGCATAATGGGGGAGCGTTAGCACTCCTGGTAGATCTGCCACCACTGGTAGAAATGGAAAAATGTATTATTTTGACTGTGCATTTTTCAACTTCTACAAAAAAGCAGTGCCTTTCTTTTACTTTTTTTTATGCCACCGATGTATGATGGCTTAAAAAGGGGGTGGTGTGCGTCCCTGCACTCAGGCCTAAATCCACCACTGTTTATATCTCCTTTAAAATTTAAAGATATCTTTATTTATAGTAACAGTCTTTTATCAAATAGCAGGTTTTCACAATTCCATTAAACATTTTACCACTGATAGAGTACCCCTGGCTTAGCTAAACCCTGTTGGTGGACATTGTCTCCCCTGAAGCTAACAACATAGCCAGCTTGAGGTACCTGCAATACCTGTTGCTGCAGGGGGAGGCCTTATTTATCATTGACTGTGTAGGGGCCCCACTAAAGCTGCTGTTGGTTGAGAAAAATTGAGGAGAGAAAATGTATTACTTTCCTGATTACACTCTAACCTGAACTGGGCTATGATACGAACCTGTTAGGGTATAGCTGACAATGGATATGAGCAGGGTAAGCACTAGAGATGGCAGCAACCGAGAGTGACTCATCTCAGTACACTGCACTCCTTAGATTTTAAAAAACACTAATGCTTCAGATCTTCAGGGATGGGCTTCTCTTTCAGTGAGTTTTATGTATACTGGCAGAACTCAGGATACTGTAACTCTCAATTTCCTTGATGAAGAATTCAGCACATTACCAAAAATAATAGCAGATTAAAGGTTCAAAAACAAGGAACATGTATCAAATATTACTTTAATTCACTTAAAAAACTTAACAGAATAACACCTTTTGCATCACCATGCATGTTTTGGACAATAAGAAATATAAAAATCTGATGTTGGGATTCATTGACTATCTGTAATCCTAAATGATTTACCAGCAAATCAAACTTTAAGAAGGACAGAGCAAAATTATGAGAAAAATCAGGGAAATTCTGTGTAACCAGAGACAGTGACAGGTATGCATTACACCTCAATGAGGTAAATAAAAGAGAAGTACCCCTTCTGCTATTTGACAGCTGCATAACAGCAGTTACTGATCCAGTGTGGCAGTACCAGTGTTGCACAGTGTATTGCTATTTGCTGAAATAAGTGCAAAACTAGTATTGCTATGGCTTATGGTTGTGTCTGTGTGTGTATAAAAAATACCACTAATTTTTATCTGTACACACACACACACACTAATGGTAGGATACATATATTATTCTTCTATCAGTACAAAATGCAGCTAACGTAATTATATTTCAATAGTAATGCATAAAATATATCACAGGACATTCAGACACTTAAATCTTCTAGGAGTCTTTTGCCCCCCACTCCCCATACTGTATAAATGGATACTGAGGGGGCTCCCTTAATCATTCTTGACTGTGTAGGTGCCCCACAAAAGCTTTTACTGATTGAAGAAAAGTGAGAAGAAAATGTGCTTTCATTTTCTGATTATGCTATTTAACCAGAACAGGGCTGTGATATGACCTTCTTAGGATAAAGCTGATAATGGCCGCTACTCTCAACTGCACCCATTCTAAAACCAGCCCTGCTCAGATGTGTGTGTACAGAAAGCTGCTGTAGGGTATGTAGGGGGGCTGCAGACTGTATGGTTGTCACTTTAATGTTCATCACAGTTACACCTTAGTGGTGTGCACAAGAGCTCATTATAGCTTTGTTTGGTCATGGACGGTGTGTTCATTGTTTCTTTTACTTTTCACATAGAAATACGAGGCAAAGAAGATTACTATAGCTTTTGTAGGGGCAGTGTACTGTCTAGGATCTGCATAGCAGGTTACTATAATTATTATTTTTTTCACCTTTCACATAATCGTACATCAGGCATGTATATACGTGGCTGCCCTTGGGGGTCAGGAGTGAGGACTGAGGAGGCATGCTATGTATATGTATGATAGCAGTCACTTGAAATACATAACTGTGGCCATATGAACCTGTGCTTTTATCCGAGTCTAACACCAGAGAGATGCACAGGCAGTCACTGTCTTTTGGGGAGTTGGGAGATAGGCAGTATTAACAGACAGGACCTGTGTGTCCTCACAATTCTTATGTTAGCTTATTGTGAGCTACTACTTTGTCAGCTTTAAACATTAAGCCTTGGGCACAACTTATGTCTTCTGTCACTTTTCTGTTAGTACACAAATAAAGGAGTCTTCATGGGTTCTCTTTAAGCAGTTTTATTCTATACAAACACATCAATCCAGAGGCTTATTGACTATGGCTAAGTTACTCATATACAAACTAACTATTATGATCATACATGTTCACTCACTGGCTGCTTCTACAAAATGGCACTAGGGATTGCATGTGCCTGGAATTTATACGTGCACGCACCGCTGCTTCTTAAAGACATAGTGCACACAGTACACTCTGATCTACATCCTCCCTCTTTGAGAAATAGATCATGCAATTTTTCATAAGATTATTTAGCATGCAGAAATCACAGATAATCTAAAGACATGCATTATACAACACTAAGTTGTTGTTGTTGTTGTGACTTTCGGCTTTTCCTGTATATATATATATATATATATATATATATATATATATATATATATATATATATATATATATAACCAAGTCCATGTTGCTGTGTATTTCACACTAGGTTTAGAAACTCATCCATATCATGTGACCAAATTGGGAATCAGATTTAGCAACTGGGACAGTTTCTGCAAAATGGTTGACCTGCAGAATGTTCATATTACTTTCTGGAACAGAATCAGACTTTTGAGCACATTCTGGTCTGGAAACAATGTCTGACTCATTCTTTGATTTAGAGTTTGCATCACAGATATGTTGTGATTGTAATGATGATGATTCTGCTATAGGCAGAAGATGTCTGCAATTCCTCCTATACTCCACACTCTCAGAGTTTAGCAAAAAGGATCTCGGCTTGGCACAGATGCCGGTAATCTGTCCTATTAGGTCAAAACCTTTCATTGTCTGAATTTGTACCATTTCTCCTTCCATCAATGAAAAAAGTAATCTGCTCAATCCACCATAACTAGATTTCTGGATATTATGCTTCTTCAGCAATTGAGCCTTGATGGTTTTATTGTTCTTAGAATTAGGCTGTAACAAACTGGATGAAATAGGTAGCGTAGTTCTAGTTTGTCTGGAAAGTAGTCTTTGAGCAGGTGAGCCAAGAATATTATCACGAGGTATGTTTCTGAGATTAAGTAAATTCAAGAATACATCGGCATTGTCACACTTTGACTTTTCAAGTAATTGCTTTGCACTCTGCACTGCACATTCAGCTAAACCATTGGACTGAGGATATTCAGGACTACTAGTGACATGTACAAAGTCCCATTCTCTTGTAAATTTCTGAAACAACTGTCTAGTTAATTGATTGCCATTGTCAGAATAAAGTTTGTGTGGACTACCATGGACTGAGAAATGACATTTTAACTTAGTGATAACAGCTGTTGAGGTTAACTTTGGTAGCAGATCAATCTCAAATCAGTTCGAGTAAGAGTCTACCAAAACCAAGTAGTGTTGATTGCGCCACTCAAAGATATAATTTGCTACAGTAGACCAAGATAGTTCAGGTATCAGATTTAGCTGAAGCAGTTCTCTTTGCAAATGCTCTCTGGTACTGTTACATAATAAACAAGACGAAAGAACTCTCTCAGTGTCTTTTGATAATGAAGGCCAAAATACTAGTTCTCTTGCCATTCTCTTAGTAGACAATAAACCTGGGCGACCACTATGCAAAATATATTCTTGCTGTAAGAAGCAGGAACAACAATTCTAGGACCTTTGAAAATAATGCCATCTTCCATCAACAATTCATCTCTGTAAGGAAAATATGATTGCACCTCAGGTGATACACTAGATTGCTTTGACAACCATCCAACATCGATGTAGTGATTAAACTTTTGTGAAATTAGATCAGTCATAGAGTGATCTCTCAACTCATCTAGTCTAGTGGTGGAAAAATTATGCACTGACATTACATCAAAGTCAAAAGTTTCAGCATCAAGCTGCTCTGTTGTACTTCTAGGCAATTTGGATAAGGTATCAGCCAGATAGAGCAATTTACCTTTAGTATAAACCACTTTGAAATTGTACTTTTGCAAGTTGAGCATCATGCTTTGTAATCTCACTGGAGCAGAATGCATAGGCTTTTTTATAATGGTATCTAGAGGCTGATGATCACTTTCAATCTGGATAGCTCGACCATAAATATAATCATGAAACTTGGAACATGCAAAAACTATTACCAGAAGCTCTTTCTCAATTTGAGCATAATGCATCTCAGTTTAAGTGTTCTAGATGCATAGACAACTGGTCTGCCCTCTTGAAGAATAACTGCACCAAGACCAAAATTTGAAGCATCAGAGGAAAGAACAACTGGTTTATTCACATCATAGTGCCTTAACATAGGTGTGGTGACAATTTTATGCTTAGGTCATTAAACGCCTTCTGATGATGTTGCAACCATGACCATACAACATTTTTGTATATTAGTTCTCTCAAAGGTGCTGTAAACTCACTGAAATCTGGTATAAACTTGCCTAAATAGTTGACCATGCCCAGAAAATGCTGTAAACTTTGCACATTATCTGGTGCTGACATCTCTAAAATAGCTGTTTGTTTGGTTGGGCCACATCTTAAGCCTGTGCTTTTAAACAAATAGCCTATGTACATAACTTCTGGAAGTCTGAATCTGCACCTCAGAGGACTGTGCTTCAAGTTTACTTCATGTTCTCTGTCTAGAACTTTCTTGAGGTTTCTGTCATGCTCTGCTTCGCCATTGCCACCAATTAAAAGATTATCTACTATTATGGCACAAGGACAACCTGAAAAAAATTTTTCCATTGCACACTGAAAGGCTTCAGTTGCAGAATTTATTCCAAATGGTATCCTTAGGAATCTGTATCTGCCAAATGGAGTACCAAAAGTAGTTAGAAATGAGGAATTACAATCAAGCATCACTTGCCAAAATGAACTCTTTGCATCCAAAACAGAAAATACAGTGGCATTCAGTATTAGAGTTGCAACTTTCTGAACTGTGTGCATTGGATGATATGGCCTTTTTAATGTTTTGTGCAAATCTCTAGGATCAATGCATATTCTGATTTCATCTGAGCCTTTCTTATGAGCGGCTACCATGGACAACACCCATTCAGTTGGTTCTGTGACTGGAGAAATCACATCTTGCTGCAACATTTTATCCAACTGAGCTTTGACTTTATTTTGTATTGCTATTGGAACTCTTCTTGCTGGTCTGACTATTGGCATGAACTCAGGATCCAACTTCATAGAATACACAACTGGAAGTGCACCCAATTTGTCATTAAAAACATCAACATACTCAAAAAATGGCTTCGGAAAAACTTGAACTTGGAACTGCACTCACATGATGAAAAGAAAGCAGATTCTTTCTCAAACTATATTTGAGACCTAGTAAAGATTGCAGTGGTTGTCAGACTATGTAGAATAATAAGTTGTAACAGTTCTCAGCCAAATAATATGAAAGTATTTATGAACCTTCGGTTTGAATTTCTCCACCTCTGTACGCAACAAGTCTCGCACTGCTGATTACATAGAGTTGTTCGTTAATTCTCACTTTTGCAAATGTGTCTGTCGATATAACATTGCATTTTTATCCAGTGTCTACTTTGAGCTGTGTGGATTTCCCATTGATCCAAACTGTACAGAACCCTTCACTCCTTGTTAATAAGTTTACTGCATAAACTATTTCTCCAAGTAGTGATACACCATCCACATAGAAGGCTGACTGTTTCAGCTCTACTTAATCAAATTGCTTTTTTGTATGACCTTTCTTTACAACTGAGTGAGGCTTACTTGATTTGCAAAATTTTTGGAAGTCGTTCCATCTTTTACACTTGTGGCATTGCTGACCATATGCAAAACACTTCTCTGTTTTAGACTCATTATTTGCACCACAATTGCGACAGTTATCAATAAAGCGAGACTTGGGTTTTGCTGACTCACATTTGTGTTGCACTGAGCTGTCAGTGGAGCTTGCACTTTTCCTGGAACTCTCTGGAAAGCTCTGTACCTTCTTTGAAAACCCTGTGGCTGCCCTTTGCTTAGTCCTGTTTCTGTTTGCCACGTGTTGCATGCTATCTACATTTGCTCTGGAGCTAACTGAAATCATGCTTTTATCACTCACAAGCATGCTTGTATTTCTTTCTGTCACCTCATGGATCTGGCAAATCTCTGTTGCTTTGCTTAATGTCAAATCACTGTCATGAAGCAAAATCTTTCTCACTGCAGCACTATTAATACCACACACAAGTCTGTCCTTTATCAAATCATCTTTAAATCACCAATCCAACACGTTTTAGCTTTGTTTCTCAAGTCAGTTATATAAGCTGCAAATATTTCCCCTGGTTTCTGATTTCTTGTGTAAAACAAATTCCTTTGTAGTGTAACATTTGTCTGGGGGCTGCACATTTCTCTGAACTTATGCTTCAAACACTCACGGTCTTCCCTTGATTCAGCCTGCACTACAATATGCACATTCACCCTCATACACTGCTGGTGCATATACAAATGAACACTCTCGATGTCCTCAGATCCTGCTATATTTAGCAAAATGAATGCTTTTATGTATGCCTTTTTATCTGCATAAGCTGCTTGTATGAAATATTGTACTCTTGTTCAAATATTCTCCAGTTCTCTGCAATATTCTGATCAAATACAAGTAGTTGAGGTTTTTGAAATCTCTGCCATTTTAACACATACCAGTGAAGGGTCTTGCAAATACATATGAATACAGACATACACACACACACACACACACACACACACACACACACACACACACACACACACACACACACGTGCATAAGTAATTGACATAAACACAATTCGTTCAATGCTTTTGTGCTCTGTACTTATATTTTCTCCCTTTAAGCTTATCAGAATTGTACAAATGAACAACCTCATAGTACTTTCAAATAACTGGACTTTGTAAAATAAACTTTTCTGGCTTCTTGATGCTTTATTGCACTTTGCGAAACAGCTTTTCAGATTTCTTGATGCTTTACTGTGCTTTGCGAAATAACTTTTGAGATTTCTCAATGCTTTATTGTGCTTTGTGAAATAACTTTTTAGAGCTATCAATGCTTTAAGAAACTCTGGGGAATAGCTTTTCAAACTTTTCAATGCTTTACAGAGCTTTATGGAATAATTCTCAGACTTTGCAATGCTTTATGGAATCTTCAATTGGTAAAGGGAGAAATGCTAAAATCATCTACCTTTGAAATAGGTAAAGGCAAAAATGATAATGTCATTGATCATCACTCGCTATGCTTGCTGAATTTGTAAAGGCAGAAATGCTAAAGTAATCGCTTGGAACTTTATCGATAAAGGCAGGAATGCTACAGTCATATGCCATCACTTGTTAAAGTCATCACTTTAAGAACCATTCGAGAACTTTACGATGCAACTGAGCAATTCATGAGCGCTGTAATACTCTTGTAATCTTTTTATATGAAACACCTTTCCTTAATGCAAGAAACATATCAAGCAACTTTACAATGCAAATAAATCAAACTTCAGTTGCCCAAATTCAATATATTTTGAAGTATTTGCACTTTGCAAAGGACCACATGCAATACACTGAAATATCCCCAAAATGGTGATACCTTACTAGGCAACTCTTTACAGTACAAGAAGCACTCTGTAATGGCAGCACTCTGCGAACAGACACACCCTGCACAAGAACTTTTCTTCAAATAACCATGCCTTGACTGAATTACATGAGATAGTTGCACTTTGCACACAGTGACCTATATGAAATATGTTCACAGTAATAAACACACACTGTAAGCACTTTTACACATTCTGAGATACTTCAAATAACTTTAATTATGCCCTTGATACAATACAAAGTCATAGTTATGTTTGCTGTAACACAACCAGTTGCCTTGCTTTATTTTTGCTTACTGTGTGCTTTTCTTTTTCTTATTATATTCTTTTTGCATGTTTAAGCCCTTTTCTTTATGCCCACCGTACTTTGTTTGTGCTCGTTTTCCTCTAAACATGCCCAATTGTGCCTTAAACACACTCCTTCTGCCTTAAACATGCTCACTTTGCCTTAAACATATTAATTTTGCCTTAAACATGTTTGTTTTGAATTTTAAAGTCAATTGTCTTGTCAAATACTTTTATCTTAAACATTTTCTTTAGTTTACAAACTTTTCGGTAGTTTCTGCTTGCCCGATAATGCGGTTTGCGCCCTAGTAATGCCCCTTTCTTGCCTCTTTGCATCAAGTAAATAATTTGTATTATTTTCCATTACCTTTGATTCTTTTTTGTTGTGTTTATACTGTTTTCTCTCAGTTTTACCTTTGCTGCCATCTTTGCATCTCATGGCTCCAAATGTTCTTCTCTCTTTCATCCTGGTTCTGACACCATGTTGCTTTCATGTTAGTACATGGATGAATGAGTCTTCATGGGTTCTATTTAAGCAGCTTTATTCTATAAAAACACATCACTGTAGAGGCTTATTGACTATTACTAAGTAACTTATATAGAAACTAACTACTGCGATTATACATGCTTACTCCCTGGCTGCTTCTATAAAATGGCACTAGGGATTGCACGTGTCTGGAATTTATGCATGCGTGCACAGCCTCGCATGCTTCTTAAAGACATAGCACACACACATTACAGCTTCCTTGAAAGGAAAGAATAAGACTGAAATTCTTTTCTTACTCATGTATTGTTTTAAGGACAACATTGGATGAAAAGTTTGGGAAAATGTTCTAAAATGCATCCCAGAGCATCTATATCCCCTGTGGCTTTTGGAGGCATCAGCTAAGTTGAGTTATTTCCTAAATGGCTATTAATGTGCTGTCTTGGTCAGAAAAGGTGTGTTGAAATTAATCAAGGAAAACTAAAGCTGAACAGCAACAATACATTTCTTTCATTAATCATAATTTATGTTCAAGCCACCATTGGATAAAAAGGTTCTGTAAAAAGAAAAAAAATGTAAAATGCACTTCAGAGCATATAGTAAGCCATGACTTCTTGAAAAAGTTGAAGAATAAGGCAAAATGTGAGAAAAGAAATTAAAAATTAATATGCATGGTATGAGGAGCCAAAGATGGTGGGTAGTTAGAGAACTGGAGTGTGTATGTGTGGGGCGGGGGAGGCTGAAACAGTAGGTAGTGCCTTGGATGCCATTTTACCTAAGTCCAGACCTGTACAGAAAGTTATTGCAATACATCACTGTTGCAATTAAATGCCAGTATCTGTAAATGTCCCTTTGAGAGATGGGCCAGCATAGTGTCATAGTGTGGTGCATAGGCCTGTTGTAATGTAACAGCATTGTAGCTACAAGTCAGTCTGTGTGTACAACTCCTAAAAGTTTGCAGCATGAACTAACAGTTTGCTTAGCAGGGCTGGCAGTGTTAGGATGATATTTAGACTAGAAGTTCCTAGGGGCCCCCCAACTTGACATTTGCTTAGAGCACACCAAATGCTATCACTGGCCCAGCTCAAGAATGCATTACCCCCCCCCCCCCATGATGCACTGCAGTGTCAGCAATCAATCTATCTGAAAACGCTGAACAGGAAAACTAAATGGAAACCATAGCCTTCCACACCAAAATTGAGTGTGCTACCTGTTGTGGGGCACAAACTGCTTGTATCCCCTATATGGGGCAGTTCCACCTTCAACAGTTCCTATTACTTAGCATACCATCATACTGAGACCTGCCAACCTTAACCCAAGCTCTGTACCTTACCTTTTATAAACTCTTTCCATAACACTTTCACTAATCTAGATATATTTGATAAAGTTTCACACACACACACACACACACACACACACACACACACACACACACACACACACACACACACACACACACACACACCACCTTAGCTATGCAATCTCTTAATCCTACCCTAATCCACCTACACTTGCAGAAACAGTCCTACCCCCTAGTACCAAAATCTTTAGAATATCTAAAGGTTTCCTTATTTTTCCAAACCCTTCATTTACCTTACCAGTAAGCATTCAATCCTGTGTTCATTCAAAATCTTAAAGTTTTAATGAATGGAACAATCAACTGCATTTCATAGTTATTCTCTGCATTGATCAGTGGCTGATTCAACAGAATGAATGACACCCTTTCAAGCACAACATATGAATTTTGTCAGATTTGAACAAATGCTTGTGTATAGCTGAAGCCATGATACTCCACGCCATTTCAAAGGGCTGTTTATTTTTCCAGACTATTTATAAATTACTTAATTAAAACGTCTTTGCATCTCACAATCATTTTACAAATGAAGTTGGTCTCTAAGATATATTGTGTAATGCGTTTATAGGTGCCTCTGAGGATATATAATAACATCTGAGGTCACCATTACTCAAACAAAAGAAAAATACTTTACTTTTATACAAAAATTGAAGATTTGCCTTTCACTTTTCTTTGGAAAATTTGGAGAAAAGTGGCATTTTTGAAACACGGTGTATGAATTAGTTTGATTTAAATATCTACTTACTTGACTTGTGTTTCAGTAGAAGCTGTAATTCTCCATTTCATTTCAAAAGACTGCTTATTTTTCCTGAAAATAAGTAAACAACATAATTAAATGATCTTTCAGCTCAGAATCGCTTTCAGTATCTAAAAAATATTATGCGTTGACTGTTACATGCAGTGCTTGCTAACAAGTTCTCAAAATAGGCCACAAAGTAGTTTGAATTGAATCTGGACTAAGCTGTACTGTATCATGTCGCCAACCATTTGCACATAAAGAATGCAAAATAATCTTGTTCAGTGTTGGCTATTTATGCCATTTATTTCAAGAATCCCCACTGTGCCACTCACCACTGTTTCCCACGGCTTCTTCCATTTTTCTTCTTACCATGTTCTAATCTTACTGTTTTATTTATGTAATAATTTATTCAGTTATTTATTTTTTTTATATATATTTGATTTTGTACTCTTCTCCTGTGCATAGTTACATAGTTAATTCCAAGCTGTTGATGGTCCACAAGGCACTTAATATAGCAGACTCCTTCATACTGTGTACCTCACAATCTTTAACTCTGCAGTTAAACCCTCATAGTAAAGTTAGGTCTCCATGAGTGACTGAATATCTTGCATTTTTTTTCCTGCTAATTGATTTGTTGTCCTAACACAAATTCTTCACATCCTCCCAATCTCTGACTTCATTTTGGTCCCAGTCAACTTTTAGACCTTCATACTAGTTTCTTGGTGGAGATTCCGAGGCATTATCAGTCTGTTATGTCTTTGCACCATACATACCCCTCATTGCAGTTTCTTTTAAGTAGACCACAAAGCCCCTGTTGACCTATTATATGGTCCATCATCACTGTACCTTAAAACTCACAATCTTATTAAGTGACACATTTATATGACCCATATTAGCAGAATATATCTACCAATGTTATTATTTTTGTCCCCTCTTTTTTTAATGTATACCTCTAATTACCGCTCTTTATTTCTTTCTGGATGCCAACAGACTGACTGTAATGTATAATTTATCCCATGGGAACACAATTGCAACTTGCCTCTGATAGGCCAAAATATAAGTTAATCAAAGTCCTGTGTGCCTGTAAGTGTGATAAATCTGGACCACCTCATTCTGAGAAAGACATTTTGTATGTGCTTGAACTTCTCTACAATTTGGTTTATTTTCTGACTTGCATGATTATACCTGTCAAATATGAACAGGCTACACACTGGAGCAGATGTTGGATAATATATTACTCTGCGTGCATGTATCTTTTAACAATATAGTGGAAAGAATGTTTCTCCCTAGGGTTCTGTTGAAAATAAACTTTGCTTCTTTAGGCTATCCCAGTTAACAAATATAAAGTTTAATAAAAAATAAACCTCAGTTCCATTAAAATGTCTCAGGAATGTGCAATACATGGATAAAACACACATGCAAAGACTGATGGCAAAGAAACAACCCTGCTGACATTAGAACCTAGGCTGAACAAGAGGTCTAAGTAGGTACATCTTTCTTTTCTCTAGCTACATATGCTTTATATATCATTAATCTTTGGTTGCTTCAATAATGAGGTGTAATGCAGAGAGTGCTGTTTGGGAAGTGCACCTTCCATTACCAATGCCTTGGCAGTTGTTACAGGTGTGGCCCATATCCTCTTTACAGGTGTGTGTGCTGTATCCTGTTGTAAACAGTAAGTACAGTAATGTCTACTGACTTTGTATTGTATGGAAACATATGAAAAGCAACCTCGGTCTGCCTATCAACTCCTTTCTCACAAGAGTCCAGTTGGTATTTTGCTGACATTCAATGCCATTGTTTCCTATATGTTCTGCAGCACAGCAGGAGTCAAGAATTCTGAACCAATGTGGCTTAATTTTATAAACAACAGGCCTGATGTCAGAAACTGTATTGTAAAATATCCCAGTACTGCAAATAAAAATCAAAGCAGCAAGGTGAAGGAAACATTTACTTTTATTGGCTATGAGTATGACTGCATACTCAGTTACCCACTAACCTTTCTGCTGAGTTGAACTGGTCAAAATCTTAAGTTGACAATAAAGAGAAAGTACGTAATCATTAAATCTAACACAAGATAGAATGTTACTGAACGTACAGAATCGCAGTATGCTAATTCTGATTTATAATCACGCATTTGTAATATGCTAGTGATTAAAAAATACCTTTATTGGTTTTAAAAGCAGAACACGTTCCATGTTATTATCACATTGCCAAGTTTTAAGAGCACATGAGTGAAAGAGAGAGAGGGAGAAATTGAGAGAGGTGCAGATGAGTTCATATTGCATTTGGTAGTTTAATAGTATGCAGCATTATGATATACAACTTATAATGGTCTTTAAATAAGATATCTTGAAATAATCACATTTTCTGCTTTTCTTTGTTATACCCAATTATTTTAATTTTTTTTACACAGCTGTATGCAATTTTGGATATCACTTTGTTTATAAACTCATTTACTTCGGAGATATATAGGAACTACATATAGACACTTCAGTGGTTACATTATGTAGTGTGGTGGATATTTTCTGGTGTATTATCTTCATCCTTACTTTCTTTTGACTCATCAGTTCCAACATTTGTTTCTGTTCCTATATTGACAATTTGAATTAGTCAAATTCAAAATAATTTCATAGTTGCTTCCAAATGTCGGGTATTTCATGGTGTTTTTTTGATAAAGTGGTTTAACCCTGAATGCATAGGCAGCAGTTGGTATAACATTTGGTAGATCAGGATTATCCTTTGGCTATAAGATACAATTTCCTACCTTGGAATGCATGTCTATATGCAACCTGAAATGCACTTTTCATTTCTGAAGTGGTATCCTCCAATGTCATCTTAATGGTGGTCTCATTTACCGACATAAACTACTATTTGCTGCCATCAGTCCAGTCTACAATGTGCTGGAAGTGTAGTGCGCATGCTGGCCTTTAAATGTTTGCATAATGCTTAGAGGGAGTCAGAGGTGAGTTCAGGTGTGAAAGTGTTTACTTTTGAAAAGCTAATGCCATGAGTCTGAGTGGTGACATTGCCAAGTAAAAATAGTACTTTTTAAAAATAACTGGCATGCTATTTCAGAGTCTGCCTGTAACTCCCCATCACTTATTTTCAATGTATTTACTGGCAGTAAAAGATTCATCATCATCTGTTGCCTACAAATTTTCTAAACCAGCAACACTGCTGAATAATATGGCAGTCAGTCTGTTCTTATGTACTGAAGTCTGCTTTTCACTTCATAGGTAGTCAGAGACCTGTAAAGTAGCATCCTAAAGAGAAAACTAGTCCTGCCCACATTAAAGTAGTCATGAAGTTTTAATTGTAGCATTGTCTTTGTAGCAGTTAAAAGCCCTCCATAAATCAACTCGGAATTTTTACCACTGATAATATAATAAGTGCTGTTCTTTTACTCAAACCTTTGCAACTATCCCAACATTAAACTGAAATTCAAAGTACTTACACATTTTAAGTAGACTCACATACATAGGAGTATTCATTACATCTGTGTCACAAAATGACATGAAAAGTGATTGTTTCAATCTGCAAGATATGCAACATAAAGGTCTTTGCTGTAGGATACTGTAGCACCACTTCTTAGGGTCTATATCATAACATCAAAGTGTCAAAACTTCGAATGTTACAACATCTAACCCAAAACCATGAAAGTTGAAAACCTCGAAGACTGAGAAAAATTATTTTTTCCCCTGGGAAAAATATCGCTGTTCCAGTACAAAACGTGAAACACACGAACACTACAAACTATTTCTAATGTGGGGGGCTTCGCACCCACTCCCCCACACTCCCCTATTTAAATATACCAACTCTGAGATCGCACCACAGTGGAGGAAATAGTGAAGCCGTGGAAACAGCCCACCAAATTCTTTCCCTGGGAAAGAATTAGATGTTCCGCGGCTTCGATATTTTCAGTCTTCTATCTTTCAAGTTCAAGGTTTTGGTATTTGAACTTTTCAACATTCGATGTTTAGATCTACACTCTACTTCTTATCCCTATCACAAAGTGTATTTAAAGGGACAATGTGAAAAAATGTTTCCTTGTACAAAATTGTAGAGTAAATCAGTACAATACAATTTATTTCAATCAGTACTCTTGAATTATTTTACCCACAATGCTTACAATAAAACAGGAGTTTCATAAATCAGTCCTTTTTAACAGTTTTCTTTGATTATTTTTACTTAGGGGGTTTTTAATAAAACAAGCCTTCCGAACATTAGTCCTTTTCAACAGTTTTTTAAATTTATTCACAGATGGGTTTGCAATAAAACAAAACTTAAAACCATTATTAATTTTCACTAAGTTTTCCATTTAGCGTCTTCTTTGCAAGTCAGTATTTAGATCCACATAAGTCACTTTCATTCCTCTCAAGTACATAATCATCTCGAGTCTCATCTGCTAGTTCTTCTCTTAGCCTACAAGTCAGGAACTAACACTTACAGGGCAATGGGTCTCAAATACACCTTGTTACTCCTGATTCCTATTATCTTCCTGCCTCCCTCCAGTTTGTCTGCCAGTCTTAACCTTAAAGGCACAGTGTTCTCTAGGCTCAGCAGGCACCACGCTGTCACATGACCTCCCCCAGCACAGAACCACCAATTTGAGACCCAGTGGATGGGTTGAATGCCTGAGACAGCACATCCAAATTAAGGAAGCAGTGGATTTAATTCTAAAGTTGCAAGGCTGGTCGGGCAACATCAAATTAGACAGCTTAGACTTATTGTCCTTCTCTCTAAAAAGCCACTGAAGTAGGGCACAAGTCTGGAATAAGTATAAACTTTATACTTAGAAAGTAGCTCTTTAAGGTAGTTAGGGCGCAGTTGATTCCCAGAAATGTTCATTCTGTTGCTGAATAGTGTTTTTGAACATTGCTGTACTTTTTGCTGATGTAGCATATGGGGTGATTCTACCCTTTTACCAGCAAGGACAATACTGCTCTGATGTCCATCTCTGAGGCAATGGTGTATATCGGGAACTGTTTGGAAAAGCCAGAGGCTATCACCATGGGTTCTGAACAGCAGAGCCTTTCCAGGCTCCTAAAGGTTTGTTGAGCTGTAACCATCTATTGAACTTTCAGCAGATCCTCACTCTTAGTTTGGCCGGTCAGTAGACAAACAATGGTAACAAATGTCAAAGAAAAGCTGTGATAATAGCTCACCAGGCCTAAAAAGCTGCTTTTTTGTGGTTAGTATGGGTCATTGCTGTCAATGTCATCAGACACTGATTTCACAATCCTTTAACTTATTATATAGCCTGAAAAGTTAAATTCTGCCATACCTAGCTTGCATTTTATTTCCTGGTTGTCTCACCTAATCACTCACATCATACTTTAAAATTTCAAAAGGTCTGTACAACTTTGCAAGAAACTTATTTTCAGAAGTGAGTCCTAATACAAGTAACTCATCTCCTGATTTGAATTCTCAAAGATGAACATTGCTGGTTTATTTATTTATTTGCATTTGTTCACTGGGAAGGTCCACTGGGCCTAAGTGAGGCCATTTTCAGTGGAGGCTCAGGGACAAAAGTTCCACACAGATTAACAACATACGTGAAATAACACACAATGCATAGTATTTACAGTCACAATGCATAGAATAGTATGAGAGCAACAGTACAAATTATTTACTTTGTGCAGTGTTATTAACAGTATTAATGGTGTTTGTACAAATATAATATCAGTATTTATGATTAACTGTTGGAGGTTTGTAGGTATGAGCAGCTGTGAAATTTAGAAAGGCAGAGCAAAGTGCACATATGGTCAGTTATGGTAAGTGAGAGATGGAAAAGTTGTGCAAGTGTAGAGATGGAATAAGGTATGGGGTTATACCGGAAGAAGTCAGGTTTGTTGAGTTTTATGTTGGCACATGTGCATAGCCAGAGAGAGGATAGATGTTGTCTGAGGAACTTCTTAAAGAGATCAAGGCTGCTGGTGGTTCTGACTGAAGGTGGGAGGGTATTCCAAAGTTCTGAGACAGTAAAAGAGTAGAGCATCTGACCAGCTGAGAGATTTGTTTTTTCAACTTTGAGAAGCAGTTTGTTTTCAGATGTAAGAGGTCTGTTTGGGTGATACATAGTCAATAAAGAAGAAAAAAAATAAGGGCAAAGTGATGGTTTATATATACATTTATGTGCAGTAATTAATTGTAGATAAGTGAGATAGTGTGGAAGTTCATGCCAATTTAGCTGATGTAGTAATGAACAGTAGTGGGCTGAAAATTTTGCATTTGTTACAAATTTGTTGATCTTATTATAGCATGAGTCAAGTTTGTTTTTCAGGGAGGATTGGATATTGGTAAGGATGGGGGCACCATGTAACAGAGATGGTAGCAGGAAGAATAAGGCTAGAGCCCTTTTTGTGGTTTAGTTAAAGAAATAGTTGTGTCTGTACAGGATACCCAATTTTTTATGTGTTTTTTGATGTTGCTGTGAATATGGAGGTCAAATGTTAGGTTTTCATCCATGATGATACCTAGCAGTTTAGTACTTGGAACAACTTCACTGATAGTGTTGTTTTGGGAGTGGACAGAAAATTCATTCTTGTTAAAGGAGGTATTTTTTTGGGGGGTGAATATTAGGAGTTTAGTTTTATGGGGGTTTAGGGTGAGACAGTTATTAGACATCCAAGTTTCAGTTGACGTAAAGGCATTTTGGGTAAGAGATTGTAGCTCAGATATGGATTTGGTAGCACGGATAATTGTAGAATCATCTGCATATTGGATGAGTGTGCCTTGAGTAAGAGTGGTATGGAAGTTGTTAATGGATATGCAAAATAGGAGGGGGTCCAATATGGATCCTGGAGTACACCTGTAGTTGTGTTAAGGAAAGGTGAGAAGGAATGTTGCCATTTGATGGAATGTTGCCTATTGGTGAGATAGTTTGAGAACCAGTTTAGAGCTGGGAGTGAGATACCTAAGCTGGAGAGTTTGGTGAGAAGAAGGGGATGGGATACCATATTGAAGGCCTTATAGAGGTCAAGAAAGATTGAGGAGGCAATGTTACCAGCATCACTGGCCCTATTTACTGTGTCTATAAAGGAAATGAGAGCTGTGCTAGTACTGTGACCTGGCCTGAAACAGTGCTGAGTAAGAGAGAAGACTTGGTTTTGAACCACATGATTAAGAAGCTGAATGTGAACACATTTTTCTAATATTTTGGAGATGGGAGAGAGAATAGCGATGGGTCAGAAATTAGAGATGTCAGAGTTATTGTGGCCTTGATGAAGTGGAAGAACATATGCTTTTTTTCCAGGTATGTGGTACATGGGACTCCTGAATTGATCTATTAAGGAATATGCTGATGGGGTAGGCAATGGAGTTTATAGATAGTTGTAGGAATTCTGCTGGTAAATTGTCGGGTGCATTAGTACAAGGTTTGAGTTTATGAAGGAGTTTTTTTTTATAATGGAGGTTGGTATAGTTGAGAGGGAAAAGCTAATTAGAGAGGAAGTTGAGGAGTATGATGAAGGTGGTTCAGCTCTCTGTTGTGTCTACTGGGCTCTACCCGTGCATTATTCAATTTATTTGTTTAGCATTTGTTAACTAGGCAAATCTGAACCTGTCTTTTTAAGTCTGAAAATGCACTATTACACTTTTAAAGGTGGGGCTTTCCTCCTCCCATATTTCTTTTACTATATCCACCAAGCTGTAAGGATGTTTACCAGTTCAAATGGTTAGAATTCAGCAGATCTTTGTGGTACTTATCTTACAGCAAAGAGAAGATATAGAAGCAAATGGACTCAGTTTCTGTCATCCACCTCCATTGTTTTTCGTAACATGGACTTTAAATCTTATTAAAATGCTGAACTAGCCCTTCTGTTTAATGGTGGTGCACAGGTTACTAAAGGCTCGTTCAGCTTCAACCATTCACTGAACATTCAATGGCTCCTTACCCTTGATTAGGTCAGTCAGGAGACAAGCAATGGTAACAGAAAGAAAATGTCTGATGATAACTTACCAGGCCTAAAAAGCTGTTTTTTAGGTTGATATGGGTCATTTTTGAGCTGCTTCAATGTTTTCAGCCAGTAATTTAACTATCCTTTGTTTCATTTAAAACATGGCACAATCTATTCATTATTTTGGATATGAATGGGATACTTTGGTCAATAATAATTTCTCAGGGAATCCTACCCTAGCAAAAAGAAAGACATGGTAGCTCTTTAGCTTTAGCTTTTGCATTTAATCTTTATAGACTATACTGCCTCAGGACATTTCATTGCATAATCAGTAATTGATAAGATATACCAATGACCTTTACTCAGTTTTACAAGTGCAACCCATGCCGCAGCTAGTTCAGATTATTCCTTGGGTATCTCCCAGTTGGCACTACCTGAGAAAAACAATGTGTCCTCCAAAATAATAAAAAGACTTTCAGAGATGAAATATAGCTTGCTTATTCTTTGCCACAGCTAATTATACATGCATGTAGACACACCCTAAAGATATAATTTCAGCAGCTACAATTTCACATCATGGCTGCTTAAATGACTCACAACACCGTGTACATGCTAAGCTGCCCAAATGTCCCTGTTGTGCAGGGAACAATCAGCATTTCTTCAGAAGTGCCCTCTTACCTCCAAACACCTTGTACCTAGAGAAACTCCCCTTTTCACTCCATCATACCCAGAGAATCTCCCCTTTTCAGTCCATCCAGGCTACAATTCTAAACAGACTCACAATGTCCATCGCTATACATTCAAATTGGTCATCTACCATGGGTAAGTATGTCTAAGGGTTCAGTTCTTTAACACTCTAGACAAGCTGCATAAAGGGCCTTTATGTCCTTTTAATAACAAGCCAGTAAAATCTAACTACAATTCTAGCTTTTGATTTATCCAACCCTAAAGGATACCAGGAATGTGACTATTTGTTAATATCATTGCAAGTGTTCTAAAGGCCTTGGAGATAATAACTGGTTCAGCAGATATGTTCTTTCTGTTAGCTTACCCTATAGAGCAGGTCAGTTCTTAGCTCACAGTCAGGGGATATAGTCTGACTGTTCTGTTCCTTTGTTTCCCCAGGTATTATCTCTCAGCTCTCTGTAGCATGTGCTCTTTCCATTGATCATTCTTGAAACTAACATGGCTTATATGGAGAATACACAGGTCAGCATTGTTTTCATCAGTATTCTGATACAAATTGGGGCTATGGCTTCTTTTCCTGCAAACACAGATAAGTGTCTTCTCATTCATCTGGTCCATCCCTTATAAGGCATAACTCATGAAATAGTTTAGTTCTACCAGGTTTACCTAGACGATTCACTGAATCTTCCTCAGTATTTCTTATTATTTTTTTTACCCTTAGAGGTCTGCTTCTATTTTGCTTTGGCATATCATAGAGAAGCTTCACTCTGCTCAGCTTCCCCTTTCCCTTTTCTTCAGTATGAGACGCATCAGTTTCTTTCTCAATTTCCAGGTCATTTATCTAAGTGTATTCTTAACCATGAGATGTCCCCTATGAGTTTCCATACTGACTTCTTTTACTACTTTGCCTACTGGGGTGTTTTGGTAAGACTTCCTTTTCTTGTCATTCTCCATATTATCTTATTATTTTAACTACTAGAGTCTTTTGGTAGGACTCTCCTTCCTTGACAGTCCCCGTATTGCCTTTCTTTATTATTTTTTGCACTCTTTGCCTACATTACTTGTTGATCATCAGACCCTCCTGGCCAGTCAGTCCATTTGTTCCACATCACTTGAGTGAGGTGTCATTAGGAGGGGCCATTATTCAGACATCCATTACACCATAATTGCCTTGGTATGCCTGGCTTAAGTAGGGAAAGAACCAGTGCAATAAGCTGGCCGTACTAGTTGCCCTTCACTTCCACAATGGATGATTCCAGAGAGCAGTCCCACCCCAACTCTGAAGCATGAGAACTGGTTCTACAATCTCTATTAGGGAAATCACACTTCCAGAGTACGTACAACGCTCCATGCCAAGAAGAAGCAGACCATACTCCTTTACTCCCCACTACCCCTACCAACTCCCTCCCATGCTAGGGCTGCCAATCAAGCCCCAGTTATTTGGGTCACAGTTAGGGCTCCATCATTCTGTGTCATACATCCAGGGATGGCTTTCTTTATTACTTTAACAGCTGGAATCTTTGAGAAAACTTACAATCAAGATTATCTGAACCTTCCATCTAGAGCCAAATATTAACTTCTTTTGTGTCTGTCAGTTCTACACCCCTTTGTTTACAGACACTGTGTATTAATGGCAATATATCTGGTTGAACTTTTCATGCCATAGCTTTCATAACTCTTTAAGCCAGTGAAAGTCTTGGCCAATTATCATATCATGTGTTAAGTTAGGCAGTAGAGCTGTTGGTTGTAATATTTCACCTGAAAGAGTTTTTTATCTTCACCTATGAAATAACATAATCTCTCATCTCCATGTACATAAATCACTTAAATTTTCTGGTTAATAATCCTTTTATTTTTTTATGCTTGCAAGCATATTCATGTAGTGTAATCATGCTCCTATATTCCAGCAAATGTATTTTGCCTTTACCATAGCATTACACTAGACAAGCTTAGAAGCAGCACAGTGATGCACAACAGATTCTACTAATAAAAATTCAGCACAGTCACATTCCACAGGTTCCCATTCCATACATGTGCTATTAGGTACATTTTGGCCAGCATTAACTGTTTTATAGGCATATTATTGTTGTCTCTAACTGCATGAAATTTGGCTAAACGCCCTTCTTTAGAACATTTAAAACAAACCATATCACAAGGTGACAGTTTTTCATAATTGCATGCAAAGAAGCATACTTAGATTGTGGCTTGTTATGAGGTATGCAAGTCTAACTTAGGATTTACAAGTTCAGTTAATAATAAACATTCTACTAAACGAACTGATTGTTCAGAAAACATAGGTCACTACAAAAATATCCATGTTCTTAAATTACTAGTGAGCATTAAGCCAACCATTTGTGATCTTATTGATCTGTTCATACTGAACAACCAACTGTGAAACTTTTGGGCTTGTGCTGCAGGTGAAACTCTAACCTTTCCCAATATTCCTCAGTTCATTTTCTGGTAGTTCTCAGGATCAGCATCTTCTAAGTCCATATATGCCTTCAACAAGTCCCTGGTTATGTGAGATGACCGAATTCTGGACCATTTAGATTGGGGCTAGTTCACACTTGATGTATACCTTGTGAATACCCTTACATAAGCCTCTACATCATTTTCCTTTGATTGTTTCTTCAGGGGAATCTTGTAGTTGAGAGTGCCAGTGTGCTGTGAAAGGGTTTGTGATGCCCCTTCACTGGCCTGGTAATCAAGTAACTTCAATCCTCACCACTAGCACCAGTGAGGGATGTGCACATTGGGATGATAATAAGTGCACACACAGTAAAGTACAATTTCCCTTAAGAGCACACAGAGATCACAATCAGTCTGGGGCTGGTTTCTTTCTCTTTATCCAAATCCCCAATAAGACACCCCAATGGCTCAGCTATAGGGTTAAGATCTTAGCCAAGTGGTCAAGACAAAACCTCCAGCACCCTCTCTGTCTAACCAGTGCTTCTTGTCCCTGCCCAAGTAGCTGACAAGCTGACATGGACAAGTACACACACTTTAAGATTTGATTTATATAGAAAAATACAGACACTCCTGGGGAAGGCTGGCACAGGTTCACTAGCTATGCCCCCTTCTGCCCACACTATATGGTAGTACCAGCTGCCACCAGCCACTCTTTATCAGCTACTGTAAGGCCCTTCCCAAAGGGTGACCACTTCTA
Source organism: Protopterus annectens (assembly GCF_019279795.1). Classification (NCBI taxonomy): domain Eukaryota; kingdom Metazoa; phylum Chordata; order Ceratodontiformes; family Protopteridae; genus Protopterus; species Protopterus annectens. Next base: position 299,662,029 of record NC_056735.1, read on the forward strand.
CTGTGTAATGTTACTATTATCCAAATGGTAAGTGTGACCAAGGCCAAGGCTATTTAAGTGGCTTGTACGGTGTCACCAAATACATATGCAAGTACTCTAAGAGCTTAAATATCTCTAAACAAACCAGCCACAATTAAAAGGTTTAAATATATGTAATAATAAATAATAAAAGAACAAGACAATACTCAATAACTCAACACAGTGACAACATAGTTCTGAATTACAGGAAATATTTTAAAACAACATTGCAGGACAGTCTCAAATAAATACAGAACACATCTAAACTAATCCTACTATGTTCCTATCCATCTCTAAGTTAAATATTATACCTAAATGACTTACTTACAGAGCAAGACAAGTGCTGATGAGAGGATGTTGTTAGATCCAAAGACAAATACAAAATGCACAGATTTCTCTGAGAGATAGTTCTTAAATTAATAATATACATTACTGCTGGATTAGCCGGATGACATCACTATTTGACACCTCTGCCTTCAGTTCCCAGGCTAACAGAAACTCAGAATTTAGCACCTCTGAGTCAAAAATACTTAGAAGCTTGACTGGAACTGGAAATCTTAAAACAGTTACACACTTTTACCTTTGAAACCTGTAATTTTCTTACATTTGTAAGACAAGTATACCAATCATATTACTATTCACAAATGGCATAGAATTATTTACAAAATTCCAGCTAGCTGGGCTGGCAGCATTCACAGGGTTCATAATTGCAGAAATGTGTCGATGCTGGCTGAGCAGGTGCTGGCTAATGGCGGCACTCCTTTGCACTTGAGTCTCAAGTATATTTTCTATTTTGCTGAGGATTAGCATCACCACTTTAGTACACATAAAGCTCTAGAAAAGACATAACCAGAAAAAGCCACAAGATAACCTTTCACTTTCATGAAGGTTCCTGTCTAGATCACATTCTTGTATAGGTATAAGTGCTAGCCAATGCCTCACAGTAGTCTCTTTTTATGTCAATGAGGAGCCCAGAGTAACAACTGTTGCGGTCCTAAAAAATGTAACAGTTCCTCAATTTCAGCAAGCTTTTCAGACATCACAGAACACATTCCTACCACTTTTATTTGTAGCATTCATTCTGGAGAATTATTTCTGTTTAGCAGTCACTACTTATTTTTTTTTTTCAGATTGAGATTGAATGGGTAGAGATAAATTCAGGCAGAGTACTTTCTAAGTATATTTTAAAAAGTCACAGTTTATATAAAAAACATATTTTTGTCCACTATGTGCACCATTTACAGGGACAATGAGAAAAAAATGTTTTCTTGGAACAAATCAATGCATAACAACAAAAAATTCCTGTTTATTTCCATCAGCACTCTTGGATCCATTCACACACAGAATATAATAAAACAAGACCTGTAACCATCAGTCCTTCTTAACAGCTTTTTTGGATTCTTCACACATAGGGTCTGTATTAAAACAATGCTTCCAAATATCAATCCCTTTCAATAGTCTTCTCAGATTCTTCAAACACAGAATTTGTTGTTCATAGGTGGTTACTGGGCTATTGACCCGAAGTTCTTTAGCTGTGTGTGCCCAATATTATATTTTCAACCTTCAGTCCTTCTTCCACTGTTTTGCCCCTTAGCTCCTTCTTTGTAAGCCAGTAGTCCCACACAAGCAAGTCAAAGACACCTTCATCCTTCCCAAGCATATAAGTTTTCTCAAGGCTACTCTGCTGAGACCCCTTATCACCTAGATGTCAAGAATATAACTCTTAGCAAGGTAGTAGGCCTGAAATACCTATTTATGTAGCTGATTACCATTGCCTTCTTGCCTCACTCCTGTTTACCAGTCTGCCTTGGTCTTAATTACACAGTTCGACCTGGACTCAATAGCCACCACTATACCACAATTGATATATGTTGAAAGGATGCCAACTAGAGATGGACAATATTCCTCAGCCAGATCTTTGTTTTAGCTGATAGATGTCCCCTACAGTGCAATATTGTATTCTGTAACTGCCTGGGTTAGAGCACAGTTTGGCTATAGGTAGGAGTAACTCAAACACTTATTTTTAATTCTGTTTTGCCACCTTATCAGAAGCAAATGGATGTGCATTAGCTTATTAACATTTTAACTATCTTTGTGCCAAGCAGATGGAGGACAGCAATAGTCATACTCCTGCAAAAAGAAAGGACATTCATTGCCCTGGTAGCTACAGATCTATAAGTTTGACCAGCCTCATATGTAAAGCCATGGAAAGACAGCATGGAATTAATCAATAAAGACACAGGAAACCTTCAAACACTGGACCCTTCCCAGTTTGGTTTCATCAAAGGCAGGTCATACTTATTTAACCTAATGGACATTTTTTAAGAGCCACCAAAGCAATAGACAAAAGCAAGATAGTACACACCACCTACCTAGATCTGGCCTACTCAAGCATTGTAAAAAAGCTTACTAAATTAAAAATGAACCCCTATGTCACCCACTGGATTGCCAGCTAGCTCACAGATACAGCACATGAAGTCAAGATAGAGGAAACTAACTCCACAAAAAGACCGGTCACTAGCGGAGTCCACAGGGCTCTGTGCTGGGACTACTCCTGTTTGGTATGTGCTTTTCAGACATCCAAGCAAAAGTCAAGAGTGTTTGGTTGACCAAGTTTGAGGACAGCTGCAAGCTGAAATCAGTCATTGAATCCCCAAAAGATTCTGCCAACATCCAGGAGGGCTTGTCCCAAACAAATAACTGTTGTCAGAGTCATAAACGAAACCTAAATGCCAAAAATGGTATAACTGTATCTTCTGGGAAACCAATACATCTCTAAGAGTTGATCCAGTAGTTAGATCTTTGGGAACATATATAAACAGTGACCTAGCATTCAACCAACATGTGCCTACTGCTCAACTTTTTTATTAAAAGGATAGCATCTTGGCACAGAGATGTCATTTTGCCACTCTGCTCAGGCCTCACCAAGCCCATCTTTGAGTATAATACCCCCTTTTTTATGTGCCTGTACAGGCATATCCAACAGCAATGACCCCACAAAGGTTCCTCACAGAGAATACAGGGACTAAATCATGTGACTTATATAGACAGCCTCAGAACTCTAGCACTATAATTGGTCTCTTTAGTCTATTAAGAGTTAACATGTGCCTAGATTATAAAGCATTCCCTGACTCAGTACTAATAGACCTACTGTACATCCACAAGACAAGTGGTATCAGAAATACCCAGTCCAGGGACTTTAACTTCACCTGGAACATAAACTAAACATTTTGGAGGGACAGGTACATACCCTGGGGGATACCTGCACTCTGGAAAAGTCTCTGTGTCCATGTAAAACAAAGCTCATCCCAAATTCTAATACAAATCAACTTAGATCAATGGATTGCCCCCTATACTAATGGGCAGAGGCATTTTCTAAATGTCCTATCCTGCAGCAGGGTCCCCTTTCAATACTCATCAGTCTGAGCCCAGAAACAGTGATTCACAAATGGAAAGTATAGGAATAAAATCTTGGTAAGGGTAATTTCAATGTCTAATGGGATAATGTGGCTTAAAATGGCCTTTCAGGGCAGTTAGCCTATTATACACTTAAGAATCTATGGGTTTACTATCAAAATTTGGAATGGCAATTGTATGACTGCTACTTGGTTGAAATCACGGTGTTCAAGGTTCACAATGCCGAACTGCAATATTACGAACCATAATAACAAATATAGAGCTTCATTTATTATTATGAGTTTGGCATTGTGAATGAAGATGGCGCTACAATGGGGACTGGGAAATTTCCCATTTTCCGCACTGTAGTTGATCTTGGAGTTGGTATATTTACATTGCAGGGGGTGTGGGGGGTTTAGGGGGGCAAACCTACACACTAACATGGACTTTCGATTAAGAAAGTTTGGTGTTGTGAATGAGACCGTCACGGTTATCAGTTACGATATTTTGAAGTGATCAGTGAGTACATTTTCATAGTTTTGGTTTGGTATTGTGAATAAACGCACAACTGACATTCCGAATTTTGATAGTAAACTGAATCGATGAACTCTTTCATTAAAGAGATTTTGCTTCAAAATGTAAGCACATCTTATGTAGCGTGATTAAGGAGAAATTATGTCACCTAAGAATGTGACTAACAATTGCTCTTGAGACTGTTATATTCCTGCTTAAGATATTCATCTTCAATGCCTTTTTTGACTAAGGAGAGTATAATTCTTTGTCACAGGCACATTGTGCTTTTTTAATAAAAATGCTTTGGCAAGGATGGCTGAGATTTTATCATTTTCAGACAAAAACTAAACTGCAGGGTATGCCTTCTACTCCCTTGAAATCTGCAGTAGAATTAGTGGGAAAGCATATGATTCAAAGGAAACACACTAAGTTTGCAGAAAAAGTAAAAAAAAAATTAGGTCTATGGAAACATCTTATTCTGTTTAGGAGTAGGCTACTAGTACTCCTTGGACTTTGATTCAAAGTGTTGCTAGTCCACTCCCCCCCCCCCCCCATGGGCAATGAAGTTCAGTTTTTCTAGCCATTCCCATGGATGAAGGCCACTTGAGTTCCTCTTCCCTCCTACTAGCCTGGCTATTTAAAAAAGAAGAGCTGTGTTTTTACTCCTGGTATCTAAAGTGAAAAGAAAAAGCAATTTCATATGGAAACTGAGAAGAACATTTTTCTATAACATCATTCACAAATGCCCAGTTTGGCTAATAACTTTACATTGTTTTGGTTTTAGAGATTGCAATTGTTTCTTCCATTCTCTTTTAATCTTTCTTTCCAACAGTCATGGAGAGACTGCCAAGGGACAGGGCACAGATGGATTGATAACTAAGAATTGAAATTGATATTATAGTGGGCAGATGCTCCATGGACATCAGAGTTTAAACCCTCATGTCAGATGTTAACAGTACTTATAGAGTAGTTTCTCACATATCTTGACATTTTTTCAACTGTTTAATATGGACAGTGCAGTGTACTTCTCATTGCAATTTATTGTATTTATTGTGTTGTTTATTAGCAGTGCCTAGAGATAGGCATTTAATGCCGTTGACACGGTATTTTTGCATTCCCTCTAAATACCATAAAAACAACAGATGTGAGAATATGAATTGCTCAACTTTATAGCCAAGCTACACTTTAATGACATAAGTAAAGAATTTAATCCTGCATGCTTGGACATGTAATTACTGAAAAATCATGCCAAGGACCAGTGTCTTTCTCTGGTAGTTATACATTTTCTATCTATCTATCTATCTATGACCTATCATCATATTTTCCCTAGATCTGCTTGCATATTTTGTTTTTTTTTTAATTCTCACCACCATCCTGATGATTCACTGCATAGTGCTTCATTCTAGCCAAAATTTCCCACTTTTCAGCATCAGTAGACCGCACTGATTGAGAAGTTGCAATGCCTTGTGGCATACATGCAGATTTTCACAAGCAAACTTCACAGTTACTGGTATCTAGCAAGCAGACAAATCCCTGTCCAGTAAGCAGACTGCTTGTTCTTCCTGAACTGAATTGTACTTTATGATGACTGATTGTTATGTATTGGTGGCTTCATTAATGACTGAAACAAGTGAGAAGTCAACCTTTTATAATGAAAAAACATTTCCCTGTAAGAAACATTTTGGTTTCATGAGGTTAACTTCTGCAGTTTTGTGGGCACTATATCAGTCAGTGATCATAAATAAAGAGAAATGATCCATTAAAGTCTCTACATAGATGCATATGTGTGTACTAGGCTAACAACCACAAGGGCCTTTTAACCTAGCCATGCAGCCAAAATCTCTGACAAGTTCTCATACCCCTGATAAGTGTAAGCAGGGGCTTGGGAGATGAAACATTTACAAGCAGGGCCTGGGAGATGAACCATTACAGTCTGCCTGCATCTGACATTGGTACAAAACCAGGGATGAATTTCTTGTTCATCTCCCAATTGTCCAAGATACACTTAACTTAGGTTAAGGAGGAACTCTGCTTTACATAGATGGAGAGCCTGTTCCGAAGAAGAGGTAATCTCTGGGATACATACTTGTCTCTACAGCAGGTCCTATTTATATCATAAGCGATGTTTAAACCTTTAGAATGGGTAATTCTAGTGCTGTTTGTTTTGTAGATATGCAAGAGGTCCATCAGGATGGGGTCAAACAATGCCTTGCATGCTAGGCATAGATCTCCTGTCAATAGCCTGCAGGAGACAGAATACAGGGACAGTGCTTTGAGGTGGTCTTTATAGGCCATGTTACTTATGCCCTGTATTCTTTTAATGAAGAACCTCTGTGGATGCCCCAGATGCTGGATGCGCCTGTTTAGGTACATACCAAAGGGGGGAATTGTGCTCAGTGATACTTCTGATTAATACAGAGTACTGTGGAACAAAGACCTCCTTGGACCTAGATGCCATACCTTCATTTCTAAGTTGCACAACTTAGAATGATACTGATTATTTGTGTCCCCTGGTCCTTGACTAATGGAATTACTTTTATGGGTGTGCTGTTACTATGATAGTTACTAGGGTTGGATGACCTCCTTAAGGATACTATTATAGATTTCCAAGCATTTATTTGCAGTCCATGGCTCTGACACAGGTTATTTGTCTGTGTTAAGCCTTCCTGGAGAACATTCGTGTCTGTGGGAATTCTATGACTGCTCCTAATTTGCAGTCATCTGCAAATTTAGTCAGCCAGAGGTCCTTTATATTGACTTTGACTTCAGAGTCAGAGAAGTAAATGCCAAAATGAAGCTGTCCCAGGACTGATCCCTGAGAGATGCTACTTATGACTGTCCTCTTTTTAGAGGTCCAGTCCCCAATTCTAATGTCCTGGGTCCTGTCTGTGAGCCAGCTGGCCATCCACTGGGTGACATAATGGTTTATACCTAATTTCCTGAGTTTGTCAACAATTACCAAGTGGGGTATTGAGACAAATACCCTGACCAGGTTAAGATAGGCAGTCTGAACTGTTCTGCCCTCAGCCATAACTTTGGTGACTATCTCAAAGAAGTCCACCAGGTTGAGTAGGCATTACCTACTATTAACGAATCCAAATCGGATTGGATCCAGTGTCTGGAGGTTTCCTAAGTCATCATTGATCATTTTCATGATAATTCCTTCCATGGCTTTGTAGTCTAATAAGACTTATGGCTCTGTAGTTTACAGGGTCAGTTGATGGGCTACCTTGGTGCAGATGGATGGCTGTTGCTGTTCTCCATTTGTGGAGCGCAAAGCCTCTTTGGAGGATACAGTTAAATAGCAATTCCAGAAGGCCCGATAGGTCATATTCCTGAGGGGACATTGAAGGGAAAAGAGGGGTAAAGTTAGAGCTGAATTTGTATGCCAGTAGATTTGGTATATCTTCTGGCTCAGTATAGGTGGCTCCATTAACAATGAGCTCTGCACACAATTGTACATTGCCATTGAAGTTGCAGACATAGCTAAAGAATGCTTTGTGTGGTTGTCCTTGGCCTGTGATGCCAAAGTTACCTCAAATTTGGCTTTGGTAGACTTTTTTGTCTTCTGAGTTGTTTGTTTAGTTTGATTAGAGTAGTTTATTCTCCTGGGCGCTACACCTCCTAATTTTTGCCATGATTTGCTTCCTGTTATACAGCCTATTGATGATGTTATTCCCCCAGTGTGGCTTATTTTTTGAGTTAGTTCTGTACTTCTTCCTGGTGGGTACAGCTGCCTCTATGCAGTTATTAACATGCATGTATAGAGTTTCTGTGAGCAATGCCACATAGGCAGCAGTATTCTCAGGGTTTATGGGGGCTTGGAAATTTTCCAGATTATTACTTAATAGTAGGAAGTTAACCTTAGTGTAGTTTTTGAACATTCCAGGGTTAATTGGGGTTCTGGGTTTTATTTTTACTTCGAAGGAGACCATTTTTGTGGTATGACCTAACTAGAGAGAACATGACATTATTGGGTATGCAACACTCTCCCATATTAGTGAGGACCGGATCCAGTATACTTGCACCCCTGGTCGGTGTACTGATGGTCTGGTTCATGTGGTTTGTGTTTACAAACTCCAGGAATATCTGTGCCTGTATGTTTGTTGTCATATATAACTCCCAGTTAAAGTTGCCCATGAATATCATATTGGGTTTGATGGTGAGTGTTTTCCAATAAGCTCAGATACATGTTATGGGTTTCCTGGGTCATGGAGGGACCTATAGATTGCAAAGAAGTGATATGAGATCTTACCTATGATGATTTGAATGTGTAGAAGCTCAAGTGCATTATCCTGTTTTACCAGGCTTGAGATGTATTTCAATTTACATCAAAAATAAATATATCTCCTTTTAGTCCCTGTCTGTTTAGTAGCTGGTCTAAATGTGTGGAAGGCATTATAGCCCTGCACTGCCAGTGTGCTCTCTGGGTCAGAGTGACTGTACAGGTGTTAGCATTCTCTAGTATAAAGTATATAAAAGGTTTCTTTAGCCTGTGTGCAGTGCAGTCTATGATGTTATTATTTCTTTAACTTTCCTCCTAAACCTCAGTAGTCACTGTCGTGTTGGGCCGAGGAGACTGTGGTCAGTATTGCTTTAGTTTCCTCACAAACATCAGAAGGGTGCACAGTGGGTCACCAAACTTCAACAAGATCAACAAGGCTTGTATCAATACACCTCTGAAGAGGGCTGGTTTTAGACTAGGTGAGGTTGAGGACAAAGATTACTACTATGCCCAGAGCTCCATAAGCTCTGAAGGTCTGGGAATTCTGTGATATATTTTATCACTTTTTTGAGAAATTAATGTAAACTAAGCAAGTGACAAGAATGTCATTTACTTGTATCCAGACAACCCCCATCAGGTAGTTATAGCCACATCTATGAACAATTCAGATGTTGGATTGAAATAAAAGAGGATGGCCATGTAATGCATTTAACCATTGTTCCACACATTAAACTATTCCAAGTTTCTTCACACAAATCACACTAGTCCTGCAGAGCCAGAATAATAAGCAAACAGCAGCATGCAGCTAGTCATTTTCCAGCACAGACAGCATAGCAGTTAAACCTACTCTACCTGTGCGTATCAGGTGTTTCTTAAGTACTCCAGCTTACTTCTCAGAAATAAGCACTAGCCCTGCCAAATGAGATACTTAAGACTGCTTAAAACTGAGCAAATGACAAGAGCATCAATTATTTTCACCCAACCCCATAGCTCTCAATGTCTTACCTCCAGAATCAGAGACAAATCCAAAAATAATTTAGGACATGTTTTAAAATGTTAGTACTATTAATCTGAGGGTCTATATCATATGAGAAAATCTCACAAATTGCGAATGTTCATAATATCTAACGTACCGGACCTTGAAGTGCTTTTTCTGAGATTGCGGTTCAGTGAAGAATGGAATATTTGCCCTTTCCTCACTGTAGTGTGATCTCGGAGTTGGAATATATATTTAGCAGGGTGTGTGGAGGGCTAGGAAGTTTGAAGTCCTGCACGTTCGATATTATGAGCGTTCGCAATTTGTGCAATTCGCTTATATAATATAGACCCTAATCTGAGGAGTTGTCAGTATAAGGATTATGCATTTTCTGAACCAAGATAAGTATATAACACTAATTATTGTTATTATTTATTGGGTGTAATTCACTACCTTTTCTCATAAAATGATTACAAGGGACACATCAAAATGCTGAGTGAAAATTAGGGATAGTTAAGATGTATGTCCAACCTCCATCTAGCAGTTATAGCTATGAGGACTGATGGCCTTGTAATAATTTTCACCTTTGGTCCACAGTTACAAGTTGCCATGTAGTAAATTATTCCAAGTTGCTGCACACAAATCACAAAGCCATAAATATTGCAGAAAATATCTGGTTGATCACTAAACAAAAACATAATACTACTAATAATAATAGCAATAAAATAATAATAATAATAACCACATTGCTTCAGTCTTGCATCATTCCTCTCAGCTGTCCAGAATTCCGCACCATGTCCCATTTCCAAAGACACAGCATTCAGTAAAACCATGCATTATAGATTTACAGTTTTTTTAATACATCATATTAATGCAAACCCTCAGTGATGTGAGTGCCACAACTTTGCATTTATCATTTTTTTTACATTGCGAGGTCTCTGCTCTGTGACCTCACAATGCTGAAATCTATTGTGAATTGTTTGACTTGAATGGTCAAGTCAAGTGAAGCATCTCCCCCTGGGATGACCATGACCATCATGCTGCAGGCACATTTTGTTCTACCAAGGCACCACATTTTATTTATTTATTTTTTACTGCAACGAAGTAACACATTTCTTTACTGTAAAACATAAATAAATAATTGAAAAGAACACCCCTCTAAGTACTACACCCTAGGTGGCTGCCTATATGGCTTATGTTTAAGGCCAGCCCTAGCTTCCTGCACTAGCAGCAGCTCTTCTTTGACTACAGTCAAGACCTGCATCTCAGAAGAACTGACTGGTCCTCAGAAAGATGTACACAAACACACATGCATACACACACACACACACACACACACACGCGCGCACAATTGGCTAATCTATTTGGAATATATCCCTACTAACTGTAGTCTGACAGCTATTTTGACAGCTCTCAGAATAGCTCTCAAACTGAATCATTTAACAACTGCTATGACAGCTGTTAGGCTGATTGTCATATACTGTGCTTTAACAGCTTGTTTTACATCTTTATGCCTGATTCTGATCCCTGAGCAGCCTTAGCAATCTCACTGAAATAAATGGACTCAATATTTAGTGACCACCTGAGCAGTATAGTCTCAAGGTCCCAAATTCAGACCACAGAAAAGCAAATATTCAAATTGATACCACACTGATGCAGTAAGTTTCTGAAAATCAGGCACTATAGATAATGTCCTAGGACCACTTAGGAATGTCAGCTGCAACTATGTCAAAAAGCTTGTAAGACAAAATAGTAAACCCATTCTATATATCTCACACTGGAGCTGTGCCATTTTGATAACCTTTTGACTGGAGCTATGACATTTGGGAGAGTTTTGTCTGCAGCATTGTTTTCAGTAGGTTTTCTGACTTGAGCTGTATCATTACATTTTTTCTGAATTAAGCTGTGACATTGGGGGTGCTCTGATTGGAGGTGTGACTGGATGCAGTGGAAAGAAGAGGCGGGATGGACCTATGCATACACATCCAAACAAGCACATGCACATATAAACAAACCATCCATCCATAACGCCTTTTTCCAATTTTTGCACATGGGGTCTGGGTGTCACTTCAGCATGTGTTCTTTGATTCACTTTCCTAATTGTTTTAAATTATACTTCTTGTTTAATACAGTAACATTTGTTTTAAGGAGTGGTTTTAAATTTTTCCACTGAGCTGTGAAACAAAATATATGAGTTAATAATACCAAAAAGCACCCATTTCACACATAAAAGGACACTCAAACTGATGTCATTTTAATTCAACAATATTCTTACTCAAGAATTATGGCCACTTTCTCAACTGTGTGCACATCATATATGTGACCACAGCAAACTATTTGAATTTGCTTTACACAAATGTACCCTAGACCTGCAAATACTGAGTAATGATTTGTAACTTTATCAGCTCAGCACGGTCAGTCATTTTTATCCACAGACATTCCCAAACCCAGCAATTATAGCTACCTTGACCATCCTTCTCAGATGTCTATGTCAAACAAATTCATAATAATGACCAAAGGCACGTTTCCAATTTGTTTCACAAATTCAAGCTTAATTCACATACAGATGCACACTAGTCCTGAAAAGACAGATTAAATATTGTTTAAAAATGACCAGATGATAAGAGCATAAGGTTCTTTCATCAACAAAGAACACTGCCACCATCAGTTAGAGCCACTTTGTTGACTGTCTACACCCATTATTTTTATAAAAAAGACAAATTACATGTGCATTATTGTTAGCTTTGGGGCATGAAACTGTATAAAGAATACTAGCATTGTATCTTAAGATCTAGCCATATGTACAGCAGTTTAAACTGAAGAGTATTTGTGACAGCATAAGAAATATTAACCATCTGATAATATATGTAATTTAATATGCACAATCACTGTAGAAATAAAAGTCATCTGAATAATTCCACATTAAAGAGAATTACAAATGTAGAGGTACCTGCCGGTAAACTTTGCATTTCAGTGCTTCATCTACAAATGTAGTTCTTGCTGCCTCTGAAGAATAAATTGCCTATGCTACATTAAAACTTTGTATCCTAGTGATTTTGCCATAACATTTTTCAGCTGTGTAATAGTGAATGACTGTCAAACGAAAACAGGTTCAACGTTACTAGGCAAGTGACTCGTTTAATCTTAGACAGTAGGTAAATGAAGGCAGAAAGGTTCAAACCGTGCACCCTTGCCACAGGAAGCAATTTATTAACAAGTCAGAGCTTTAGTCCTTTGTGCTAATTTTCTAAAGAACTCAAGAGGCAATACCATACAAAGCGAAAGAGGCCATTTATTTCACCAAGTAAAACATAAAATGTAGAAAATATTAAAACAAATTGAGCACTTTCGCACTCACATGAACGCTTCTTCAGACTTATCCATTATTACAAAAGACATTCATTAAGTATAGCTAAGAGGCTAGAATGAATAGCTCACTAACCACTCAAAAGTCTGATTGAATCAACTAATTAATCTTCCATGTATTATGTTAAAAAAACACCCATACTCTATACAAACTATAAAAACACTTCCATATGACAATGAAATTTGTTAAAAAAGCAAAAAAAGTTCTAATATGGAATTTTTGTAATTAAAAGCCCCCCAATAATATATGTTGATTTTATTAATAAAAATATATGTAAAAAGCTGTGCTAGAATACAGACCTCTGTGTTGGCAGAAAAAAACATGCAACCACATTGTTGCTTCACTAGATGGCAGTATATATCCATAATAAAAAATAAATAAATTTAACTAAGCAAGTATAGGGATAATACAATTGATGCTCTCATATAAAACATTATCATATAAAAAACTACTAAACTATACATATAGCTGACCTAGCTAACATAATAAAAAAGGTATAAAAATATGAAAAGCTATAAAAAACCTTACATAGTAAAGAGTAAAGGAGGGGCATAACAGGCAAGCGCTATGGCATAAAACCTAATGTTTAAAGGGCCGATCTGCCAAATTTTCATTAAGTCTATGGGCTTTAATGGCTTGCAGCTTCAAAATCCATCTATTCTCTTGTTTCTCTGTATAATTTTTAATATTTCCCAGTCTAATCATTTTATTGATCAACTCTATAGCTACAAAAGCAAACATGTTTAACCAATGCATTCCTATCGTCTTCTTTATGAATGGCATACAAATGTTCCCTAACTCTTTCCCGTAGGGTCCTATTGGTTTTCCCAATATAAAAAGAAGTACATTTCTGGCATTTCGCTAAATATATTAAATCACGTGATCTGCAGTCAGCATAGTGATCAAAAGTATAAATGTTTCCTGTGTCTGGATGTAAAGAGACATTATCGTTGGCCATATAGGAGCACTGGTTACAGTACCTATATGGAAACGTTCCCTTCCTGAGTATATTCTACTCTTATTCTTTTTGTCATAACATAATAATCTTTTCAGAGACTTAGTATTCTTGTAGGAATGTCTAGGTATAGCTCCCACCAGTCCTGAGATTTTTTCATCTACAGTCAATATAGTCCAGTACTTCTTTACTATCTCATGAATCTTATTATTGTTACTAGTATAAGGGATAATTAATCTATTAAACTGTACTGGTGACTGATTACTGTTTCTTAATTTATTCTGCTTGCTCATATCTCTCTTAAAAAAAAAAAGGTTTACCTCTGCCTTGTCTGTTAGTTACAATGTTGTCAAACAATTTCATACATTCATCAGATTTATATCCTCTATTTTTAAATTCTTGTTCTAAAGTTGCCAACGTTTCATGGAAGACTGTGTCTTGGCTAATCAACCTGGAGACCCTCAGTGCATGACTCTTAACTATATTCTGATACATATGTGGGGGATGCATGCTGCTGCGATGTAGGAGACTGTTCTTCCTACAGCTCTTCCTATACATCTCTGTATGTATCTCATTACCTTGCTTACGTATCAATACATCCAAATATTCTATCATTTCAGATGACCAATGGCCTGTAAAAAAGAAAAAAAATAGTGGTGCCATTTAAGTATTCAATAAACTCATACAACTTCTCCTCGGTGCCTCCCCAAACAAGGAAAATATCATCCACAAATTGTTTATAATATTTAATATGGCTCCTAAATTGTAAATCATTGATCACGTATGTATACTCCAAATACACCATCACAAGATTGGCGTATGAGTTGGCACAGGGGGTGCACATCGACACTCCTTTGGTTTGTAATAGTAAGACTCATTATAGGAAAACACATTCTTATTCAAAATAATTTCGAGCAACATCATGCATCTCATTACTAATTCTCTGGGTATCCCTTTATCTATTAAAAAATAACCTAACATAGTCAGTGGCAACATCATTGGGAATTGCTGTGAGTAAAAAAGCTATGTCTAAAGTGACTAATAAGCTAGTGGAGATATTTCCTTCTGAAGCTACATAATTTGAAAGAGTTTCTAAAAATTGCTGTGTGTCTCCAATAATCAAGTCAGTTCCTTCAACTATCGATCTGAGTTGTTTCTCTACATATATGGATATGGATCCAGTCAGCCATCCTTTACTAGACACTATAAGTTTCATAGGAGGATCTAATAAATCTTTATGAATTTTGGGCAAGCCTCTAAATGTAGGAACTGTCGGTGCTTCAACTAAAAGAAATACTTATAAAGGTCATTGTCAATAATCTCACTCATTAAAAGATCATGGGCAGGATTCACGAAGGCTTGCACGGAGTCTAAGAGTAGTGTAAGACTCCATGCAGCCTTCGCGATCCAGGAACAGCCCAAAGTCTGTGTAAGAGTCCAGCTAAAACGTCTCTTACACGGAGTGGGCGTGGATAAGCTAATCACCTCACTTGCAGCGGAATAGCATGCAAATGAGGTTGATTAGCGATCCAGGAAGCCCAAAACAGCCCGTGTAAGAGCTGTTTTAGCTGCAGAAATGTACTCAGTTGACAACTGAGTACGTTTCTGCAAAAACCACAATGGAGCCATGTCAGCTCCAAATAAAGGGTGCATATGTGTCAGGCAGCATGCCAATGGCCAAATATGTGGCCATTGGCAAGGTAACCTGATGCAAAATTAATAAAAATATAATTTTTTTTTCGGTGATCGCCGATGTTTAAACCCAGCGCAGCCCCGCGCAAACGGGCTGCGCTGTATAAAACATAAAAATTAAGGTTATAAACCCACAAATGTGGGTTTTATGCAATACATGGATTTACAATGCAGGGACCAGCAGACCAAAAACAACATGGCCACCGTTTATTGGTTGCTAAGGGGGGAAGCTGAGTCTAAGACATGTAACTAAGCATTAGTAGGCAATCTGATGCAAATGAGTGTTAGGATACTGAATTCCACTGTCACATAGCAAATGAGCACATTCTGAGTAGTGTAAGAGTTACAGAAGGGGGAGGAACAGAGTAGGAGATAGGTGACATCACAGGGGGGAATGACAGAAAGAAATGCAGTTCATTGGAGGTCAAAGTTACATGACAGATGTCAGACACATATCATGGAAAGAGGAGTGCCACAACATAAACATGGGAAAGTCAAGAAATGGAAGGTGTACACTGTTGCTTACACCAAAGTTTCTTGCTGGGCGTGCATGCGCACGTGTGCGCGCCATGAAGCGCGAGTAAGACAGTGTGCATGCATGTAAGGCAGACTGAGCATGTGGGAGCGTGTTGGTAGATGTTTAACACTGTTTGCATGGGTGTGCGCGCGTTTTAACCCAAATAAGCAGATTCTGAACTGTGTAAGCATGTGTGCGCGCGTGTAAGCCACTGTGAGCATGTTTCTGCTGGTATACACGCTGCTCCCCCCTGAGGAAACAGAAAGGAAAAAAGGAAGCAACAGAATTAGTAGGAAGCTAGCAGGGAATACTACTGGAGCTAGCAGGTGAAAACAATTAGAAGCAGGCAATTACACAGGCAGAATAGTAGCTCAGCCCAACACTTAAAAATCTGCAAACAGCAGTGCAAGATTTTTCTCTCAAGAGACACTGCAAGACAGGAGTAAGCTATTAGAAGTGAAAACTGAAAAAGCTGAACTCAGAGCAGAAATGTTAGGGGCTGCCATAGCTGTCATAATGAGACATAGGCAACTTGCTGAGGGTGGTGACAATGCAGATGGTGCCAGACAACCCACAGTGAGGAGACGGAGAAGAGTGTACAGGCCCAGGGTCACCTACCACGGGTTACATGAGCTGGAGATAGTAGAGCGCTATAGAGTGGACAGAGAGCTCCTGCAGCAAATAGTGGAGCTGTGCAGGCCATGCCTCACACACAGAACCAACAGAGGGGAACCCATCCCAGTGGAAACCAAGGTATGTGTTGGCCTAAGAATACTAGCAACAGGTACCTTCCAGAGACCAACTGGTGATATGATGGGGATATCACAGGCATCAGCCTCCAGGGTACTGCACCAGTTCCTGGATGCCATGTCAGCACATGTCGGTGATTATGTATATTTCCCCAATGCCCGTGAGGTATTGGCCAGCAATATGCGTCTCTTCCAGCAAATAGCGGAATACCCTGAGGTAGTGGGTGCAATAGACTGCACGCACATATGCATCAAAGCACCAGCCGGTGAGCGGGATAGGGCCTACATTAACCGCAAGGGCTTCCCCTCCATCAACTGCCAGGTCGTGTGTGATGGCCAGGGCATAATAATGAATGTGTGTGCTGGCTGCCCTGGGAGCTATCATGATTCCCACATCTGGCATTTGACGCAGCTGTACCAGACATTTGCCAATGGGGACATCCCACACGGACACCTAGTGGGGGATGCAGGTTATGCACTGGAGCCGTGGCTGATGACACCCATCAGAAACGCACACACACCTAAACAGGAACGCCATAATGAGGCACACGCACAAACACGTAATGTAATAGAGCGTGTGTTTAGGCTGCTCAAGTCATGGTTCCGGTGTCTGGACACATCTGGTGGAGCCTTGCAGTACACACCAACTACATGTACCCAAATTGTCATGGTATGTGCTATGCTACATAATATGATCTTGCGAAAATAGCTGCAGCAGGACCAGCATAGGGCTGGGCCAAACAGCCCCCCACCATTGCCAAGGCCATCACAGGCAGAGCGTGACTCGGAGGAGGAACAACCTGAGCCTGCCCCAGTAAGCAGAAGGAGGCGTGCCCAGTATGCCCTGGCAAAGAGGCAATGCATAGCACATACACTGGCTCAGTAGGAACCCTGGGAATGATACCCCCTCTGACTCACTCAAATAATAACAGGGATGCCTAAAATGACATGACCTGCTCACAAACATGTACAGGGAGTGTAATATGTGCATCCAACAGAGGCAGCCCTGCAGCACCACTTGAGGCATGAATGCCATGTGTTAAGTAATGTAACACCATGTACTATATGCACACCTGAGGACCCTGATTAACATCCTACCCTCACCAAGCATCATGCCACAATATGACAATGAGATGATCAAGTGCAATAATTGGCTGAAGTATTGCAGTTAGTCAAAGGGGATCCAATGTGTGCCAGCCTGGGATGACATGCTGAGCATGACATGCTGCTCCACCTGCTAGGACTGGCATGCACCTATCAGTGCAGGCCGTATGGATACTGGCAAAGGCTGTTGTTACCCACAGCGTGCCCTGAATAGGTAAGGCTCAAAACACAAACCTACCTCCATAGGTATCAGAAGGGATAAGAACCTAGATGTAATGCTACCCAATGACAGAAGTCGAAATAGCAAGATGCATGCAGTCTAAACTCACCCAGTATGGAGAATGTTGATATCTGTGCTGTAACAGAAAACTGGGTCAAGGCTCACAACAGCACCCTAACACTACCAGGTTACACCTCATTCTGTGCTGTACAGCCTCAAAACATGGAACAAGCTACAAAAGGAGGATGACTAGCAATAAATGTCAAGGATAACCACACCCCCATATTGGTACCACAACAAGAAGCAGCATGGACTAGCCATGGTCAAGTAACAGTGGCTAAAACTGCCCCCCAGTTTATAGCTTGCTACAGACTACTGTCCCAACACCAGGAACTGCACCTGGCCTATGCTGGAATACATGAATATATCAAGTCCTCCAAACCACATTATATTGGGTGCCTGAAAATACCCAGACATAGACTGGGAGCATTATACTAGCCCCAACACTGTAGGACAAAAGTTCATAGAATCCATAAACCAAAATGCCCAGGAACAACGTACCACTCCCACAAGAGGGGTAAGCATACTGGATGTGATAATCAGCAACATGGGTACTGGATGGCAAGACAAGAAGTGTATTGCTCACTGGTAAAACCAGACCATAGAGTAATCACACTGGATATACAAATCCTGACCACAGTCCCTGGCCAGAAAACCACAGTGAAAACATGTGTAAAGCAATATTTGCACTCCTCCAAACTGATGTGGAATCCATTAAAGGTCCTGTGCAGGTGCAAAATATGGACCACACCTCAGAACCTGTAATACAGCCATTCCATGAACACTGCCAGGAATGCTTGGATTATGCAATCCTAAATTAAAACAAGACACAATGCCATACACGCAGGCATCTGGCATGGTGAACACCAGCCATAACCAAACCATGCAAGAGAATGAGGAAGCTACTACATGATAGAGCAAACATAAAAAATGACGTAATCACTGATCAGTAGTATGGCAATAAAATATGTCCACACATACAATCCACTAAGGCCAGCCACAACAAGTTGAATCTGTGAATCTTGAGGCAATGTTACACCTGCCCCAAGTACACAGACAACCCCAACTCCCCCAAGAAATACAAATATATGTGAGAGATGCAACCATCTATCCAAACTGGAGGCTGAGCTCCCTCAACTCAGTACTCCCAAAACTAGTCAGGAGGAGAAGGTAACCACACACACCACAAACCCAGTCCCACATAGACCTATCACAACTGCAAACCAAAGACATAAACACATAAAAACTTTCCGGAGGCCCGAATTACAAACACACCACACCAACAGAGGCCTCCAAAGCAGACACCCAATCAAACAACCTCCAAACATAGCACATGCAACACATAGTACACAAAGCTGGTGTGCCAAACAGTCACAGGCCAGAAGGAGAAACAACATGCCTGATACAGTTGTAATAGGTAACTCCATAGCGAGACACACTGCTGTCCCGCACACCAGACTGAACAAGGGAAAGGGTACAGTAAGCTGACTATAGGCTGCCACAATACGCCACATAACACAAGTATGCAGGCCACCCCAAAGCAAGTAGAAATATGATGCAGTCATAGTCCATGCTGGTGTGAATGACCTGAGATGTACCTCCCCGGACTACATGAAAAGAGACATAGATGAGCTCTCTGATTATGTAGTCCAGGCCGGTAAGACACTGACCGTTTGCAGCATCCTACCCTCACCAAGAATGATGCCACAGTACAAACACGGAATGATCAGTTATAACAAGTGGCACAATTACTGGTGTCATTCCAAGGGGATCCAATGTCTGTCTGCTTGGGATGTCATGCTTGACAAGCCACGCAGCTGTTCCAGGGATGGCTTGCATCTGTTACCCCTGGGCGTCTGGATATTGGATAAGGCTTTTGCCACCTCCATAGAGCCTTTCGTAGGCAAGGCTGAAAAGACTAACCCACTACCCTACAAAACATAAGTGGAAAGAAACATAAGGGTAATGCTGACCAATGCCAGATGTGTAAACCCCAATATGCATGCTCCCGAGGCCATCCCCAGTATGGAGAACATCGATGTCTGTGCAGTGACAGAAACCTGTTGCAAGCCTCCTGACAGCACACCAGCACTACCAGGTTATACCACATATCATGCGTCATGGCCCCAAAACCTGGAACAAAACATAAAAGGAGGGTGAGTATCCATATTCAGCACAGACACCCATACGTCCAGGTAACTGACAATGCACAAGGCATTGGAGTCCACCCATGTGCAACTAACCATAGGCAAGACTGCTGTACAGTCTGTAGCATGCTACAGACCACACTCTCACACACAGGAACCCCACCCAGCCATCCTGAAGACACTGGACAGTATGAATGTCCCACCAAATACCAAACAAGGTACTCACAAATTACCACATAGGTGGTAAACTATTATGTATGGAAGGAGTAATCAGGGACCTAGGGACACAAGTGGACAGTAACCTGTAATGTGACACTCACATTGCCAATGTGGCTAGGAAGACTGTCTACATTGGACACCGTATCATGAAAGGATTCACATCTACGTCAACAGAGGTCATTGTGCCCCTATACTGTTCTCTTATCACACCCATAATCTAGTACAATGCCTCATATGAGATGTACCTTACCTGACACCTGCAGCAGTTAGAAAGACCTCAAAGGTACCTCACCAAGAGGATAAAGGGTCTCAAATATATGTCATATGCTGCCTGGCTGTAGACACCCCAGCTGAATGCAGTCACATACTGCCTACACAGAGGCATTGCATGCCTGTTGTACAAGGCCATGTCCAACACAGGAGTAATGGACATACTCCACCCCAGAAAACTCAAATCCATCGGAGCTATGAGAGTGAGAGATGCCAACCTCAACACATAATGAAATAGGATGTGCTGGAGGGACAGATACATAACCCAGAGGCTCCCCACACCCTGGAACAGAATCCCACTCCATGTTAGGCAGAGCCCCTCACTGACACTCTACAACAGGAATCTTGCCAAGTGGATGGATGATCGTAGAGTTACACTGGGGGTCTTCACTGTGTCACATCCAGACAGAGGCACAGCAAAGCAAATCATAAATGGCCATAATATTCACATAGCAAGGGGTGGCGAAAGCCACACACACTCTGGCTAGGCTAACAAATGCCCTAGGGTGGATAGCCTAGTATGAACCTATGAACCTATGAAGATACAAATTGTACAGGACACTAAGGATAATCCCAAGGCTTCCACAACTGATGGTAGGAACCATGTTGGGAATTCACAGATATGCTCTGAATCACACAAATATCACAAACAACATACCAAACACACACACATATTGCCAACATACATCCTGACAGGTGCAGTGCAACCCCAGAATGCAAAATATCTATCCCAGCAGACTGCTGGCCCCCTGACATTGCAGATGCTGAGGTAACAGCCAGCATCTACAAAGCAAAACACACAGCAGCAATGGTATGAGATGGTGTCCTGGGCTGAGTCCAACATGGACTCCAAGACGAATGGAATGCCAAATCACACTACTGCTCAATGTCAGCCTTACCACAGGATATGTACCCAAAGAGCAGTGTACAACAACAGTGGTCCTTCTCAACAAAGGTGTTGCCTGAATGGATACTGAAAACTACCACCCCAGAATCCTGAGAAGCTCGGTCTGCACAGCTATGGAAAGGATCAGCATGTACCGCAGACATAAAGATATTGGGGACCTACTGACACCGGACCCTACCCAGTGTGGCTTTCTTAAGTGCAGATCCTGACCCTAAACATGTTTGACTCATTTGAAACAGTCGTTAAGGTCATTGATGAGGGCAATGTGGTCCACACAGCGTAGCTGGACCTTGCAAAGGCTTCTATACAATACCCTACGTGTTCATTATAGATATGCTCACCAGCTTAAATATAAACCCCTATGTCAGTAGAGGGGTTGCAAACCAGACCAAGGACAGAACAGACATGGTCAGACATGCTGCAGCCATGTCAGACTACAAACCAGATATAACTGGCATCCCACAAGGCTTGGTCCTGGGATCTCCCTCGTCTGGTATATATGTCCCATAGGTACAGGCCAACATGGAAGGACTGTGTCTGAACATGTTTGCAGAGGACTACGAACTGCTCACCATATATGACCCTCCAGCTGACACAAGCATCCCACAAAAGGGCCACATAGAAACAGACAACTGGTGCCATAGCCATGTCAGCAAGCTAATTGCAGAAAAGTGTATAGTCAACCCCCGTGGATATACAGTAAGTGCCCACCAATTACCACATAGGTGTTAACCCATTACGTACTTAACATGTAATGAGAGACCTGGGGACACAAGGTGATAGATATCCTGCATTGGACAAACATGTGGCTGTAGTGTTCACAGAAACATACCATATACCCACCTAATCATGAAGGTTGTCAGATCTAGATATGGGGAGGTCATTGTGGCTCTGCAGTCATCCTTCATCAGTGTTACAATTGACTACAATAGCCCCTGTGGGATGTACCTCAGCAGACACCTCCATCAACTGTAAAGTCCCCAACAGTACCTCACCAGAAGTATCAAAGAGCTTGCACAGATGCCATGTGTTGCCTGATTAAACAAACTGCGGCTACACACACTGCCATACTGCCCACCCAGAGGCAAGCTGTGCCTGATGTATAAAGCCATGTCCAAGCTGGTATCAATAAACATGCTGCACCTTGTACAATCTGAATTGCAGTGAGCTATGCACATGAGAGACCTGAACCCCAGCACTGACTTACATAGGACAAGCTGTACTGCATGATCCATAACACAGAAGCCACCCCCACCCATGAGTAAACTCCCAGTACAGGCTATCCATAGAGTCACTCATCGATTCTCCTCAAGAGGAATCTTGATGAGTGGATGGGAGATGGTAGCTTTACCCTGGGTATCACTGTTATGTCACAGGTAGACAGAGGCACAGTATACTAACCATGACATATGTCATGGCAAACTCCACTTACAATGTGTGTCAAGGACAAACACACTCCGACTAGCATTAGAAATGGCCTAGGGCACATCGCTAGTGTTTGCAAATGTACACCTATGTTGTGGAATACACTACCAATGTTGGACAAGCCTGGTTTACGTAGTTCATATCTGAACATAATGCAACATGGTCAGATGTGCACAACTGGCCCCTAACCAGGCTGTTGTGCTCACTATGGAAATGTAAAGCAGTGATAGGACTAAAGCCCAGGATACTGTCCACCACAGTCAAAGTACTGAACCAGTACACTATACAGTACTACAGTGTTAGGTCAGTGTGAAAGGATGTTGACAACTGTATGCAAAGTATCCCATGCAAACCCTGCAGGCACAGTATAATCCCTGTTGTGTTCACACACAAAGCAGTTGGACAGTAACTACACAACATGACACACAACACACAACCATAAACGGGAGATATTTGTTGAAGTTCACACTCATCCACAAATGTGGTGGGCTGCAGAGTTCAAGATATGGAAAGCTCACACTGGGCATGCTCACACACTTTGATAAATGAGACATGTCAGACAACATGCCATGGGAATGCTGAACTGGGCATGCTCACACACTTAAGCCAAATCTCAGTTTAGCAGTTGGCCACACATATCTGGTATTTGTACGTGTTATTCCATGAACCAACCACATTACAGCAATCTGCCCAGTGCACACAGTTAAATGACTACAGAGACATACGTGATATAGTGGATCCCTCTCATATGCAAACATCTTCCACAGATACACAAGTTGTTCATACAAACAGGGAATGCTATGGCAATAAAGACCTGCAAACAGTCTATCAGCAACAAATAATGTGCATTTGACAATTAAACATATGGGTGTAGAGGTCAACACTAGGCTGTTTGCCCTAGGGAATGACAGCTTAGCCAGAGTGTGCTTGGCGTCTGCCTCCCCACAGGATGCACATTCCCCTTTCTAAACACTGATGATGTCAGCACCCTATAAGTACAGCAGGAGAACGGAAACCTCCCAGTAATGTGAATAGCGCGCTCCGCTAATGCGTCCGTCTCAAGTGTCATAACATAGTTAGGTAGGGGTTTGAATCCTGCAAATGTTCAGTGGGTGTGTGTGAGTGGGGTTGGTGTGTGTGCAAGTCTGTGGGAGGGAAATCTCCCTTTTGGCAACTGGGAAAACACACTACAGGATGCACATTCCCCTTTCTAAAGACTGATGATGTCAGCACCCTATAAGTACAGCAGGAGAAGGGAAACCTCCCAGTAATGCAAATAGCACGCTCTGCTAATGTGTCCGTCTCAAGTGTCATAACATAGTTTGGTAGGGGTTTGAATCCTGCAAGTGCTCCATGTGTGTGAGTGGGGTTGGTGTGTGTGCAAGTCTGTGTGAGGGAAATGTCCCTTTTGGCAACTGGGAAAACACAATACAGGATGCACATTCCCCTTTCTAAACACTGATGATGTCAGCACCCTATAAGTACAGAAGGAGAAGGGAAACCTCCCAGTAATGCGAATAGCACGCTCTGCTAATGCATTTGTCTTGAGTGTCATAACATAGTCAGGTAGGGGATTTGAATTCTGTAAATGGCAAGTGTGAGTGGGGTTGGTGTGTGTGCAAGTCTGTGTGAAGGAAATGTCCCTTTTGGCAACTGGGAAAACACACTACAGGATGCACATTTCCCTTTCTAAACACTGATGATGTCAGCACCCTACAAGTACAGCAGGAGAAGGTATGTGGCATGGACAATGACTGAGTCATATGTGTCCATGCCTCTGACTGACCTGTATGCTTGTGTTATGTGGTGGACCATAGTGCCCCACGGGCATATCACTGTGACCTTCACCTTGTCCAGCCTGGTGAGCGTGACCACACTGTACCGGACAATAAAGGTAGCTAACACAACTGTGGCAGGTGTGTTGTCTAGCCGTACAGGCTGTGACTGTTTGGCACACAGGATTTGTGTGCTATGTGTTATGTGTGATGTGTTCAGGCATAACGTATGCCTGTGTGTCAGCTGCAGAGGTGTGTGCCACTCAGGCAGGATGCTATTCTAAGGCTCCACGAATGGCCCAGTGTGTACACGTGCTTGTATTGCTGTCAGTGTATGTCTACATCAGACTGGTATTGTAGTCACTGTAGTATTGCATGCCACCTGACAGGTTATGCCAGCACTGGATTCAGAGTGCTTAGTCCCCAGTTTGGTTATGTGGTTCCATCTCATACATGTGTTGTACGTCCATGTGTAGGGGAGAGGGTTGACTGTGTACATGTGGCAGCTGTGACATTGCCACATGACCCACATATTCCACAACTGTACCATAGAGGTGACTGACAACTGACCTTTGCACATGCTACCATAGTATTGTGATTGCCATGGTGATTAACAGCACATAGGGCTAATGGGGAACAAGGTACATAGGTTCATAGGTTCATAGCTTCATACTAGGCTATCTTCCCTAGGGCATTTAAGAACCTAGCCAGAATGTGTTTGGTTGTCGCCATCCATTTTAAATATATCTTGCCATGCCCTTTTCCGAGGTTAGTATACTGTGCCTCTGTCTAACAGTGACACAGAAGTGATACCCGGGGTAAACCAACAATGTCCCATCCACTCATCAAGATTCCTCTTGAAGAGAGTCAATGAGGGACTCTGCCTAACCTGGACTGGGATTTTATTCCAGAGTGAAGTGAGCCTCTAGGTTATGAATCTGTCCCTCCAGCATGTCCTATTTATTTCAGTGCTGAGGTTCAGGTCTCTTAAGCATGTAGCCCGATGGGATTTGGATATTCTCAGGTGTAGCATGCCCATTAATTCCAGGTTTGACATGGCGTTATACATTAGGCACAGATCGCCTCTGAACAGGCGGTATGCCACTGAGTAGAGCTGGGGTTTCTTTAACCGGTCAACATATGGCATCTTTTTGAGCCCTTTGATCCTCTTGGTGAGGTACTTGTGGGGTCTTTCCAGTTGCTGCAGGTGTCTGGTAAGGTACATCCCAACAGGGGGATTGTACTCAATTATGGGCCTGATGAGGGATGAGTAAAGAGGCACGATGTCCTCCCCTGATGTAGATGTGACTCCCTTCATGATGGGGTGGGCTATATACAATGCCTTTCTAACCACTTTGGCCACGTGGTTGTCAAATGAGAGATTGCTATCAACTTGGGTCCCCAGGTCCCTAATTACTTCTTCTGTACGTAATGGAGTACCACCTATGTGGTACTTAGTGGGCACTTTGTTTTTGCCAAAGGGGATGACTATACACATTTTTGCATTCAGCTGGAGGCTATGGCTCTGGCACAAGTTGTGTGTTTCTATGAGGCCCCTTTGGAAGATGCTTGTGTCGGCTGGAGAGTCGATTATGGCCCCAGTTGCAGTCATCTGCATATTTGGTCAGCCACAGTCCTTCCGTGTTGGCCTGTACCTCCGATAAATATATACCAAACAAGAGAGGTCCCAGGACTGAGCCTTGTGGGACACCACTTGTAACTGGTTTGGAGTCTGGCATGGCTCCAGCAGTTCTAACCATGTGGGTTCTGTCCTTGAGCCAGTGTGCAATCCATCTAGTGACATAGGGGCTCATATTTAAGCTGGTGAGCTTCTCTAGAATGCCCGAGTGGGGTATTGTTTTGAAGGCTTTTGCGAGGTCCAGGTAGGCTGTGTGGACCACCTTCTCCTCGCCAATGGCCTTGGTGACTGTTTCAAAGAAATCAACCAGGTTTGAGAGGCAGGATCTGCCCTTAACAAAGCCAAACTGGGTATGAACCAGTGTCTGTAGGTCCCCAATATCTATATTTATGTGGTCCATGATGATCCTTTCCATAGCTCTGCAGACCAAGCTAGTGTGGCTTATGGGGCAATAGTGTCCAGGATCCGTTGAGGCACCACCTTTCTGTAGAGGGACCACTGTTGCTGTACGCCACACTTTGGACACATATCCTGTAGTAAGGCTGGGATTGAACAGTAGTTTTATGTTTGGTTGTAGCACGGCTTGGAGGTCATGTAGGACACAGCCCGGGACACTGTCTGGTCCCATTGATGCAGTGTGTATTGCTTTGGAGGGCAGCTCTTA